>NC_090744.1:15027654-15052654 GCF_036898095.1 Palaemon carinicauda | reverse complement strand
AAACTGACAAGCCTACAGGTACTGTTGATCTGTACTTCATTCAGTTTGTTAATCAAGTCTACATTATTTTTTATATTTGAATATAAGATGGTGCCAACTAAAGGATTGAGGATATTCACAAGGTACTTAGATAATTTATATGCTGCTGAACCTACAGAGCTAATTATTGGCCTAGCTGGATAATTTGGCTTATGAGTTTTAATAGTTCCATACATATATGGCAATGTTGGTGATATTGTACAAACCTTTTTTATCAGATCTTCATTCCCTTTTAATAACTCTTTCACTTTTTTGTTGTAACTACTATTCACAAACTCAATTGGATTTTTTCTTAATTCCATGTATGTGTTTTCATCACTCAAGAGGTTTTCCATTTTTTCTATATAATCATTTTTATTCAAGATTACCAGTGCTCCAGATTTATCGGCTTTTGTCAACTTAATATTTCTATCTTGCTTCAATTCGGCAATTGCTCTCTTGAATCTTTTTGGGCAATTTGGAACCACTGTTTTTTTCATATTGCTGTATATAATACCCTTAATCATATTTACTTCTTCTACAGAAATATCACTGAATTTCTCCAGGTTACACACTCCATTTGTAATTTCTACACTATTCACTGCACTTGATGACATCGAGAAATTTAAACCGTATCCCAAGGCACACTTCACATTTTTATCTAGAATTTTATTTGACAAATTAACCACACATTCTGGATTAACGTTTGTAGTCCACGGGCTACTTTCTATCAGTGCATTGAGTTTCGTGTCATGCTTTTGTTTGAGTTTTCTATACACTTTTTCGTTCATTTCTCCATAGCAGAAACCTCGAAGTGAGTCTTTCCAATCCGTTGGTATTGAGGCTTCAAAATGTCTCCTTTTTCTTGTTAGGTCTTCAAACGCTCTTCGGTTTTTAATTTTCATTGAATTTATATGCTTTTCTAATATACTTCTCTGTATATCACCATATGGTTGATCTTCTATTTCCAATAGGGATTTCGTTATTTTTATATATATATATATACATATATATATATATACATATATATATATATATATATATATATATATATATATATATATATATATATACATGCGTGTGTGTAAGTAATATACACACACACACACACATATATATATATATATATATATATATATATATATATATATATATATATATATATATATATATATATAAATTTATATATATTGTTATGAACTTTAAATCATTATTTGCTGCAAAAGAAACAGGCTCTTTTCCTTTTTATGATCAGTTCCACAAAGGTTAGAATTTAAAGCCAGGGGGCTAGATCTCCAAACAGTGAAAACTACAATGAAAAAACACTCAAAGAGGATAACAAAAATTACTCATAAAAAACTTGAACATTTATTGTAACCAAAGAAATATTACGCTAAACCCGCAAAATTGTATATAAAAAAAACTAATTACGGTTTAAAAAAAGTATTCACTTAAAAAAAATCCTCATTCAAACGATAGAACAAGAGACAGTAATTAAGAGGAGGAAGGAAAACAACCTATTTCTAGAAAGCCCTGAAATTTTCAAGAGGAAGAAAATAAAAGGGGGAAAAAACCTTAATCCTAGATTAAATAATAAAGAAAAATCTTCACATACATAAATACTTAAATTAGTTATCACGGATCGATATTGACCCAACATCAAAGGTGGTTTCACGAAATAAACTCTATGGATGATAGCTCCACCATTCAACACAACCTGTTGTCGATTCACTGTTCTGGAAATCACGAGGAGGTCTGTAATCGGAGGATACACTGACCCGCGTCAGTAACGTCAACAGCAAAATATTCAGTTTATATCCTTACCAGCTATTAAAACAGAATCAAGCATTTTCACGACTCCGGAGATTCCAAGACGAAGGCAGGACCAGGATGCCCTCCCAAGGGCAGCAGGAATGTCTCGAGGGGTAGAGACGAAAACGGTATTGTATATCACACTGTCACAGTACATAAGAAGAACGCCCAATCAGGGTACAGGAGGCGTCTCAAAACAAGGCTACAGCTTCCACAGCAACTTTGGTAATCAGGAGGAGGAACACCATCACTGTCCTCCGCAATACAGTAGAAAAGGGGGCCCTTAAATACAGCAAGGCCTTCAGAATGCAGATATCTCCGTAGTATTTAAAATGTCCTTCAGGAACATGGTCAGAGAACCTTCACGATAAGGAGCCGAATCCATACTCCCCTTCATCCTCAGCCAAAGGTCCCCACCAAAAGTCGGGCAACGAACATCAAATCACCAAACAACCAAGCTGGTGAATAATTACATGGAAAGAAAAAAAACAGCAACTCATGGGCGATGTACCACTTATATAATAACAACCATCGGTGGGAGCGAGAAAAACCTAAACCAGTCTTTTCTTATTTTAAATTTTGTGGCAAAACAAAAATATAATGAAAACAACTTGATGAAATTTACTTTACAGGCCACGGATAAAATTAAGCAAATTATTACATATATATATATATATATATATATATATATATATATATATATATATATATATATATATATATATATATATATATATATTACATATATAATAAAAAAAATTATAACCATGATAACGACAATATTCATGTTATTTACCTTCAAATCAGGTGACTGTATTATATGGAGACATTTTTAGCAATATATTGAGCAATCATTATATATATATATTCAAGTGTCACTATCACTTATTTTTATTTACGAACAGAAATTTTCATTGTTCACACAAATGCAGATATTTACAAAAAAAGTAATTATATACTATTACTAAGTACAATTAGAATTTTGTGATACCCATTTTTTTTTTCTACTTTTTTAACTAATTTTTTTCACTTATTTCATTATTTACAAACATGCAATAAACCACATTTATTTTGATGTGGATGGACCACCACCAACATCTTTGTACCATTCCTTGAAATGGTTAATGCTACAAATGCCTGGTTTCTCGGGGCATCCATCGCAGCAATACCTGGTTTTTTTTATCGACCTTGCATACTCTGCAACGCTTCCGGGGTTTTTGATTGCCTCCTGGTGTAGGAGGAAGCTGGATAAATGCATGAATTACTTCCTCTACCTTTCTTTTGCGGGCTACTCCAGGGTTCGCAGCAATATACTTCTCTCTTGCTTCAATTCCTTTTGGACTGTAAGTCTCAATTATTTCCTCAACAGCTTTCAGGATGAATCTCTTTATGGTGCTTTTTTGTTGACTTTATTCTTGTAAAGCAGGAAGCTGTTTAGCATGAGAAGCATGATGAAATGTAATCCTAACTTCTTGAACCATGCCAGAGACTTGCTGCTTGGATCTAAGGGTTCCAAAACTGATCTGCCTTATCCACCCCTTCCATGAAATCCTTATATTTTTCTATCATGTGAGGCTTTTTGAAACTTATTTTCCTTCCACCAGGCAGTACTTGCTGTTTTCCGACAAACAATGTTGAGTCATAACAAATGGAAATAACATACACTTCCCTCTTATCACTCCATTTGACAATCAAAGTATTGTCTTTCCTGACAAATGATGCCTGATGGTTTACCAACTTTTCTCCTTTCAGTTCATCTGGCACTCCTCTGTTAGGACGTATGGTGCCAGTCATCAATGTCTCTTGCGTGAGCAAAAAGTGTGCCAAACGACTACTCGAATACTAGTTGTCTACAAAAATGTGACGTCCTTGCCCAAGGACAGAGTTTGCCAAATGTACAACTATCTTCTCACTGGTAGACAACTCATCAGCCCCAGGAACATTTGGTAAAACATAATGGTCACCAGATTCTTTTCCGTAATAGATTTGAAAATTGTAGCAGTATCCACTCCACTCTTTTTCACTGTTTCACATGACAAAAACCTTTATGCCAAAGCGAGCACGTTTGGTTTTTATAAATTGGCGAAAGGCAAGTTGTCCTTTCCATAACACCAATGCTTCATCAATGGCGATATTTTTCCCTGGATTCATATTTCCCATCATGAGCACGAGAATCTTTTCACAAAAATTATCCAATCGTGTAGATGGTATCCTTTTTTTTACATTCTCTGGCAAGGTAAATCTCAAGAATTTCATTATTGATAGATATCTATCTCTGCTCATGATAGATGAACCAAAAAAAAAAAAAAATGAACACCTGGTTCGTAAGGTTGCCTTGTCCAATACTGGTTTATTTCACTATACTTACACTGTCCTGTTTATATATATAAAGCCAGAAAGACATACAGTGATACCTCTGGATACGAAAGTTTCTGCTTACGAAAAATTCAGGATGCGAAAAGTGATTCGAAGATTTTTATGCCCCAGGATACGGATAAAATTTCAGGATACGAAAACCTTACGAGATCCCAACTCTTCGCCGGGAGTAATTTTAAAAAGCGCGCGCCGCCTGACTTTGAACTTGGGTAGACTCACTTACAGCCTCCCGCTCACCCATTGGTTATCTCCCTACTCAGACGCTAGCTGACGCCATAAGATCCTGCTTTCCTATTGGTCGGCAACTATCCCAGCTTGCCTACGCACGGGCGTTCATCTCTCTCTCTCTCTTTTCGTTCCGACCGCGGTATCGTTAACAGACATTGTTTGCTTTCGCTTGTTTGACTTAGTGTTAATATACAGTACATTCATACGCCACGTGTTATCGTTAATAAACATTCGTTACTGTGCACTGTACTGTATTAGTGTTTACTATACATAGACTGTATATAACGTTACGTAGTGTATTATATTACGTATTACTGTAGCCATGGGTCCCAAGAATGTTGCCGAAGGAAAGAAGAAGAAGATGATGCTCTCGATGGAGACGAAACTTGAAATCGTGAAAAAGTACGAGTCTGGCATGCGTTAAAGTGCGATCGCCAAGGAGTATGGCCGGAATCCGTCTACGATAGGCACCATCCTGAAGCAGAAGGCGGCCATCAAAGCAGCAACACCTCCTAAGGGCGTCACTATTTTCTCCAACAAGAGAACGCACGTGCATGACGAGATGGAGAGGCTGCTTCTTGTGTGGATCAAGGACAAAGAGATCTCAGGAGACACCATCACTGAGACTACAATTTGCCAGAAGGCCTCCGCCATTTTTGGTGATCTCGTGCGTTCTCAGGCCGAAGAAGGAGCAGGAGAAGGAACATCCCAGCAGGAACCCCCAGAGTTCAAGGCTTCTCGTGGGTGGTTCGAGAAGTTCAAGAAAAGGACTGGCATCCATTCAGTGGTACGGCATGGGGAGGCAGCCAGCTCGGACACGAAGGCCGCCGAAGCCTTTGTTAAAACGTTCGACAAGTTGACTCTGCAGGAAGGCTACAGTTCGCATCAAGTTTTCAATTACGACGAAACTGGGCTTTTCTGGAAGAAAATGCCTCGTCCGACGTTCATCACGGCGGAGGAGAAGAGGCTACCCGGACATAAGCCTATGAAGGACAGGCTTACCCTTGCTTTTTGTGCAAACGCCAGTGGGGACTGCAAGATAAAGCCCCTGCTGGTGTACCATTCAGAAAATCCCCGAGCCTTCAAAGCCCACAAAGTCATTAAGGAGAACCTTCCCGTGATGTGGAAGGCGAATGCAAAAGCCTGGGTAACGAGGCAACTGTTCATTGATTGGGTGAATGTCTGCTTCGGTCCGACTGTCCGAAAATATTTGGAAAAAAAGCGCCTCCCTATGAAATGTCTGCTGGTGTTGGACAATGCTCCAGCTCACCCTCCTGGCCTCGAGGAATATCTTCTGGCCGAGTATTCCTTCATAAAGGTCCTGTATCTACCGCCTAACACCACCCCTCTCCTCCAGCCCATGGACCAGCAAGTTATTTCTAATTTTAAAAAATTGTACACGAAGCATCTCTTCAAGAGATGTTTCCAAGTCACAGAGAGTACAAACCTCACTCTGCGTGAATTTTGGAAAGATCACTTCAACATCGTGATATGCCTCAAACTCATCGATCTCGCTTGGCAGGAAGTTTCGAGGCATACCCTAAACTCATCTTGGAGGAAGCTGTGGCCTGATGCTGTCTCTGCACGAGACTTCGAGGGGTTCGGGAAGCCTGGAGGAGAAGCCGAGATCGTTGACGATCCTGAACCAATTCAGCAGTCTGAGGTGGCTGACATCGTACATCTTGGTAGGTCCATGGGGCTGGAAGTTAGCGCGGAAGATATCGATGAACTTATCGAGGAGCACCATGAGGAGTTGACGACGGACGACTTGAAGGAGTTGGAGACGATGCAAGTGAGTGATTTTCAAGAGCAGCTCTCTAGCGGTGATGAGGAGGATGTTGCACCTTTGAAAACGGCAGACATCAAGGAAATTCTTGCATGTTTCCATAAAATGGCAGACTACGTCGAAAAGAAACATCCAGAAAAAGTTTATACCAACCGTGCGCTTCAATACTGCAATGACGTTTGCCTAACGCATTTTAGAAATGTGTTGAAAAGTAGGCAGAAACAAGCTTCAATGGATAGTTTCTTATTAAAGAGGCCAGTGGTATTAGTAGGCCAAGACGAAGGTGAAAGTGAAGAAAAGAAACAGAAAAGAGGAAGGGATGAAGAATTAGAAGGTGAAAGTAAAGAAAAGAAACAGAAAAAAGAAAGTGATGAAGAAGTAGAAGAGATTTAGAAAATAAGAAAAACGTAAAGTTATAAAAAAGCAAAAAAAAAAAAAAATTAAATTTTAAGTTTTATGTTACCGTTAAGTGTTAAAGTAATTTTTTCTTTCATTTTTATAGTTTTCCGTACGTAATGTTAAGTGTTAATTATTTCTGCCATTTTTTATTTCGTAAAGTTTAAGTGTTAATGTGTTAAGTGTGTAAATTACTGTACGTAGTCTGTCACTTGTTACGTTTTCTGCCTTATGCCATCCTCCTCTGCCGCGACTTCGCTATCGGATATCGTCTCAATCAAAAGGTAAGTTTCAACTTTTTTGTTACACTAATTAACTGTAACCTTTTTTTCAGAGTGTACAGGTATCAATCATTAATTTAGGTGTACGTACAGGTAACAATACACCTTCACTGATCTAAATGATTTACGTACATACAGTACCGTAACTTTTATACAGTAGTAAAGAAAACGGACCGTTTTCTGTGGGCTTGGGGGGGATAACTTGGCTATAACTACATTATTGAATAATCTCATAGTGGTTTCTGGAATGGATTAGGCTGTTTTTAACGGTTGTGTTGATTATTGAATGATAGAAATGGCTGCATTGCATGTTTATTACTACAGTTTAGCGTGTTTATGAAAGAAAAGGTGACTTTTTATAAGGCTTGGAACGGATTAGGCTATTTACATGTAAAACGTGACTCAGGATACGAAAATATCAGGATACGAAACCGCATCCTGAACTGATTAATTTCGTATCCTGAGGCATCACTGTACAATACATCCACTGTAACTTCATGCCATTTCAGTCTGTTTATTTTACCATTAAGTTCAGGATTTTCTTAAAAAAAATAGCTTTGCACATTCATTTGAACATTCCACGATATGTGCTACAATATCACCTGTGATAAATATTTTCATGCACTCTATCACTGATGAGTCACTGTTGATTCCAAGGTTAGGATTCACACCGCTATAGGCCTGCCTTATGGGGGGTAGTGGGTTAGGCCTCTTATCGAAAAAAACATCAACACGTGACCATCCGCCACCTAAAGATATGAATGTTTCGTCATCACTTTCATGGATATCACTTCCCATTGACGCATAATCTTCACTGTCTGAATCCTCCATATCATCCTCTGGATGATATGAATCATCACTGTCCGAAATTTCTATATCAGACATTATGTAATATACACAAAAAAGGCAAAGGCACGTCAGAAAACGTTCGTATGTCCGCCACCAACAACTCACATGCAACCTCTGGCGATACTGCTACGAGTAGGATGAATGCCCAGTTTTCTTTTATTCTGGAAAATCCCAATTTCTATAGTAGATGAATATAACCTCCACAGGCATTACGAATAGGGGAAACTAATCTATCGTGGCCATTCCGACTTTGTTTATGTCTAAGGGAGATTTAATAGAATTTTGGGACACCCATGTGACCATCGTAATATATATGTCAAAAAAAAGGGTCACACATGTGACCCATCGTAAGGAAGAGGTTAAGGATATTCGCGCCAGGACTTAGAATTCTGGAGACCTAAAGGTAAATTCTCAGGGAATATGACTGTAGCCAAATATCCCTTAGAAAGCTACCAATAGGAACCTTCCATCAGGATGACATGGCTATCTCACCCAAAAATAGATTTTTCGCTTCACTTCAAAATCCATTTAGTCTAGTCACAAATGCATCCAAACTTTCATTTTCTTTCTGATATGCTTGTGCTGTAAATTGATACCTTTCAAAAAATTTATTGACCTGAGGAGCAAAATAACAGCCTTAATTGCAGCTTCACTTGTGTCATCTGTAGGCTGCAATGTCTTAAACACTTCCCAAACTTCTCTACCTGCTGTATGAAGTAATGATGCCTTCTTTTGGGCATCCTTCATATTCCCTAATGCTTCTAAATAAATCTTGAATTCCTCCCACCACTGTTGCCATCGTGTTGCAACAGAATTGTGTTTAGCTGTGATGCTAAATAGTTTAGGATGTTCAATGTCAAGAGGCATTTTGAGTGCAACCTTGATACCTTGAATAGGTTAGGCTACTGTTCTAAAGTCACCTTGTAACTTCCTACCTTTTTTGTATCCTACCCAACTTTAAAATTCACTTTGCTTTCTTGTTTTGGTTAAGTTTTAGATTCAACCAAATTGGGAAATGTATTATATTAATATATTTTCCTAGTAAAGCACGTGATAACAAAACACTTCTTCTCAATACATTATTGTCGCTAATGCATACTTACAGAGAAAAAAAATATTTCAGGAATTGAAGGTCTTGACTTTTTCTAAGTTTAGTGTATATCTTTCCATGGGCACGCAAGGTAGCTCTTGTTAGTTTGTATATCTGTTTTCATCTTACTTGGCTCCTCCCCATTGCGCAATGTGACAATATTTGCTTGAATGCGCATTTGCTCCTCCCACTAATGTCGCTCCTCCAATCTAAATACTACTGGGTTCTTTTCAAGGGTTATTATTGGACGATTCATTGGTCTCTCAGTCTTGTTTCAAGGATCTGTTTTTCGTGCAATATAACATTGTAAACGATAGTATTTTGTTTTTTTCCCTATTTCATTATGGGAGAAACCCGTGATTGTCGTTTGTTTTCGGTTTTCAAAAGTTCCGGTTTCTATATTTTCATCACACGTCACTTGACTGTCATGGATCCTCCGGTACGGTTGTGTGAAATATGTCGTTATTCCTATTTTGATGTGATCGGCAGATTTCATGGGAATTATAATGGAACTCCTGAAGTAGTGAATCGTTTTCTAAGGGAGCATTCCGTATTACCTTTAAGTGTCCAGTGTGGTAAATGTGATTCGCCTTTACATTTTCGTGAGGATAGACATGTGTGGTATTGTACCAAATCTGAACGTATTCCAGTACTTGATGATTCAGAAGAGGGTCAACCACAACCTTCCACATCTTCATCGTCATCTTCCGTTTAAGGTAAGAAGTGATTTAACAAAATATATATATTCAAATTCAAATTTACCCCTAGGTTAAAGGGGGGGTCGCAGGGGGGGGCGAAGCCCCCCCCGGTAGGGATACAGGGCCCCTAGGTTAGGTTAGGTGGGTTTGTTAGGTTCTGTGGTGCCCTGAAAATTACTGTGGCCTTAAGGGGGGGTCGCAGGGGGGGCGAAGCCCCCCCCCCGGTAGGGGTACAGGGCCCCTAGGTTAGGTTAGGTGGGTTTGTTAGGTTCTGTGGTGCCTTGAAAATTACTGTGGCCATAAGGGGGGGTCGCAGGGGGGGCGAAGCCCCCCCCGGTAGGGGTACAGGGCCCCTAGGTTAGGTTAGGTGGGTTTGTTAGGCTCTGTGGTGCCTTGAAAATTACTGTGGCCATAAGGGGGGGTCGCAGGGGGGGCGAAGCCCCCCCCGGTAGGGGTACAGGGCCCCTAAGTTAGGTTAGGTGGGTTTGTTAGGTTCTGTGGTGCCCTGAAAATTACTGTGGCTTTAAGGGGGGGTCGCTGGGGGGCCCTACCCCCCTCCCCCCGGTAGGCCTAGTTAGGGGTATGGGGGAGGGGTGCTGGAACATTAATTATTCATTTATTGCAAATATCATTCAATGCCCCAACACCCTCCCCCCCTTCCCCCACCCAAAACCCTGGTTCCCAAAGGGTGTCCCCCATAATTGGTGGGATGAACTAGGGTATACATAGTAAATCTCTAAATCGGTTGGTTTGCAGTCAAAATAAACGTTAAATTCATTGAAACCACACTATTTCTGATGCAACAAATATATTTTTATTGCATTTTTCCAAATTTGGCTG
Organism: Palaemon carinicauda; assembly: GCF_036898095.1. Lineage (NCBI taxonomy): Eukaryota > Metazoa > Arthropoda > Malacostraca > Decapoda > Palaemonidae > Palaemon > Palaemon carinicauda. Next base: position 15,042,280 of record NC_090744.1, on the reverse strand, counting down.
AAACTAAAAATTTACCCTTGTTTTGTTTCCTTGTGTTTGATGAAATTTTTCCGTCTGCATGGGGGGTCCTCATTGGGCTTTTTCTTCTGCTTCTCTTGCAATAAATTTTTCTTCTGCTTTTGGCCGCTGATCTACAAAGGCTCCAATATTTCTTCTGCTTCTCTATGATCTGTGTGTGTATTCGTCCTCCTGTCGTCGCCAATGTTAAGTATGTTGTAATTCGTCTGGTAATTTCAGCATATTACTCATCTGAAAATGAGTGAATAATTATTAGTAATCATCCATGAGTTAGTGATGTTGTTTGTCCCTTCTAATGTCGCCAATGTTAAATAGGTTGTAATTTTTCTGGAGATTTCAGCATATTACTCACCAAAAATGAGTGAATAATTATTAGTAATTATCGATAAGTTAGTGATGTTTGTTTGTCCCTTCCAATGTCGCCAATTTTTCTTAGTGGGGTTTAATGATACGTTAGTATTCTTTAAAATACATTTAATGAACTTTTGATTAACTTGCTCTTTGACAACCAATTCCCAACAACTAAGCGTCGAGCGTCTCAAAAACAAATATAAAAAACCAAAACATTTGACCGAACATAAGAGCATTGCTCTCAAAAGACTTAAATACTACTACAGTACAAAAGTAAGAAAAATCACATCCTATCTTTGAGGTAATCAATAAATGCTTGAACCCTAATATCAAAACAAATCACTTCAATTATAATGGATTTTGAAGCGAAGCGAAAAATCTATTTTTGGGCGAGATGCCCATGTCGTCCTGATGGGAGGATCCCATTGGTAGCTTTCTAAGGGATATTTGGCTACAGAATTCTGACTCCTGGTGCGAATATCCTCAAAATTTCCTTCAAGGATATCGCATAATATCAGGGGCGTATATCTTGATACGACACATGGCAATCTTCACCACGAATAGCGTTTTCGTTTTGAGGGGGAAGAATGGCGAAACTGAAGGGGAGCCGTTATCAAGGTTACCCTATGTCTCGTACTATTACAAGGATCCAAGATGGCGCTCATTCCTTGTAGCATTGAGCATGGTGCTACAGATATACTAGTTTCGGAAGGATCTTGCCTAAGCCTTTTCTATGGAAAAGGAGAGTGGATCCGTCAGGACGACATAGCCATCTCACCCAAGAATAGAATTTCGCTTCGCTTCAAAATCTGTTTTTTGGACTCAAGCCATGTCGTCCTGATGGAAGTTTACCAGAGAATTACTAGAAAGTACTGTATCTGTGGATTTGTTTAAGTGCCTTGACCTTGGGACATTTTTTATATGGTCATACAGACCATTGGGAAATATGATGATACTGTTATACGTCATTACCACTAATCATTGAACAATGTTAGGGCTTCGTGACCCTGCAGGGAAGTGTCGTGCTAGACAGTAAAAAAGAGCCTCACGGTTTGTATATTTAAGGAAGAAATATAAGTATCAATCAGAACTGTTTGTTCTATTTATTCCAGTAATATAAGGTTTACTTAGGAAATTAAGTGAAGAACTCTGGCTATCTTTATTGTGCTATTTAGTCATTTATTTAGGCTAAATGAGTAATTTGGATAATAAGTGTAAATGTAGAATAGAATTATACATACAACATTTACAGATAAAGTTTTTCTACCTGAAAGGGAAGAAAAGGTTAATGCCACTATGAAAATCTAAAAATTTGGAAAATTTATTATTATAATATCAGTAAATGTTGGATACTATCAACACTGTGTACAATGTACACATGGCACAAGTGTTATCTGTCTAATTCTTCACCTGAAAATTTAAACAGTCCTAGTGTCACCATGGTGACACTTATATAAAAGATATTGCACTGGAGGTGTCAACACCTTTTCACCCAAATTGATAGTCCCCATCAATTCACTGTTCATCGTAGCACTAGACGACAGGTTTTACTACACTACCTGCTGCCACCATGTAATGCTTCAGTTTGTGCACTTGCTTCGCATAATGTTTGTAGAACACTCTGGATGACTTCCATCCAGGATATGAGTGAAGACGCTCGAAGTCCATATACTGAAAGAAGTTCAGTGAGGAAGCAATTTTTCTTGAATCATGACCTGCGGGAGTACTGTCAGGATACGCTCTGCGAATGAGGTAGGTGAGCTTCGCCCTCAGTTGTTTCAGGGATAAGTTTGATCCCGAGGTTTTACCTTTGAAGAGCTGTCCTCCCATGATATCTGAAGTTTTTCGAAGATAGACCTTTAGTCATTCTACTGGACACAGAGAGATATCTTCCTTCAGAGGGCAGATTCTCCAGGGACCCAATCTTTTAATGGGTAGCTCATTCTTGGCGAGAAAGGTAGGATCAGGAAATAGATTCAGGTCTCCCGCTTCTGTGAACTGAATATGGCCCTCATCTCTTGATAGGGCTACTATTTCACTAACTCTAGCCCCTGAGGCTATAGCCAACAGGAAAATAACTTTTTGGGTAAGATCCTTAAGAGAACAATTTCCATTGTTCAAGGTTGAGGCATAGTGTAAGACCTTGTCCAAGGACCATGAAATGGGCTTTGGATGTGCTGCAGGTCTAGTCTAGTGCATGCTTTCGAGAGCTTGTAAAAGATTTCGTTCGTCAGGTCCACTTGAAAGGCATATAGAAGAGGTCTAGTCAAGGCTTACTTACACATAGTTATCATGTTGGCAGCTAGGCTTTGTTCATGAAGGTGGATGAAGAAGGACAGTCAGAAGTCTATTGAGACTTCTTTCGGCTTTTTTGCTTTGACAAAAGCAACCCACTTTTTCCAAGACGATTCGTATTTTCTTCTATTTGACTTTGATTTGTATTCTTCTAGGAAGGGTGTACTACCTTTTGAGATCCTAAATCTTTTCTTAACCTGTAATTTGAGAAAATCAGGAGATGAAGGTTTTGGGTTGTCTGTGATGAAGCGAAGACAGTCTACTTCTGAACCAGAGGGTTCTAGTATGGTGCTACATATCGAGGTAGTTTCTTGTTGTCGCTCGTCGCGAGGAGGTTGATCTGCAGTTCTGGGACTTGTTCCAAGATGAAGGAGAATGAGTCTGCATCTAGGGACCATTCTGAGTTTATCGGCTTTAGCCTGGATAAAGCTTCCACCTTCACATTGCGGAACCCTTGTAGATGGACTGCTGATACGTGCCATCTGTTCTTTTTCGATAAACGGAAGATGGCTAACATTACATGGATGATTTGGGGAGATGTCGAGCCTTGTCGTTTCAGACACCTCACTATCACTTCGTTGTTCATGATCAGCCTGATGTGGGCTGATCTGCGAGGGGAGATTTTTTCAATGACAAGAGGACTGCAATGGCCTCCAGAATATTGATGTGAAAGGTTTTGAACAGTGATGACCAAGTCCCTTGGGCTTTCCTTTGGTGAGAGTGACCTCCCCATCCTTCCGTCAAGGTATCTGTGCGGATGGTCACTGATGGTAGAGGGTGTTGCAAGGGCACGGTCCTTCTTAGGCTCTAGACCTTTGACCATGGCTTGAGAAGTGATCATAGTAAGGTCGGTATCGGTCTTTGTAGATCTCTTCTAGCATTTGATGCGTATCTTCTCCAGACTAGTGATGCATTTATCAGCTGTGCTCTTAGCACTGGGTCTGTTACTGCTGCAAACTGGAGAGAGCCCAGTACTCTTTCCTGTTGGCGTCTTGAGATCCTGTCAGATTTCAGTATTCTCTTGACAGACCCTGCAATCTCTCTCCTCTTCCCTGGGGTAATGGAGAGGTGGTGTGACTCCAAGTTCCAATGGATTCCCAGCCATTGAAACTCCTGAGCTGGAGAGATTCGAGACCTCTTGAAGTTTACCTTGAATCCCATATGTTCCAGGAACTGGATCACCTTCTTGGATGCTTGCAGACAAGCCGTTCTGGATGCTGCCCACACCAGCCAGTCGTCCAGGTACGCTGCTACCTGAACGCCTTTTAGGCGTAGTCGTTGAACGAATGCGTCTGTAAGTTTCGTGAAGATCCATGGGGCTATGTTTAGTCCAAAGGGCATGGCTCTGAAGGCATACTTTTTCTTCTGTAGCTTGAATCCCAGGTAGGAGGAGAGAGGGGAGCTAACTGGGAGATGCCAGTAAGCATCTGCCAGGTCTATTGAGACTGTGTATGCCCCTTTTGGTTACAGGGTCCTTATGTGCTGAAGGGTTAACATCCTGAACTTGCTGTTCTCGATGAACTTGTTGAATGGCGACAAGTTCAGAATGACTCTGAGTTTTTCTGAGTCCTTCTTGGGAACACAAAACAGCCTTCCCTGGAATTTGATGGACTTTGCTCTCCTTATAACCTTTTTGCTCAAGAGTTCTAAGATATATTCTTCCAATGAGGGGGTGGAGTGTTGGAAGAATTGAGGAAATGATGGTGGAAGCTTGTTCCATTTCCATCCTAGTCCTTTCATGATTAGTCTGTGGGCCCAAGGATCGAAGGTCCAACAATCCTGAAAGTGTTGGAGCCTTTCCTCCTACCTGAAGAGTCTCATTGCTTCGATTGTCCGGAGGGTTTACCTCCCTGACCGCATCCTCCCGTACCTCGTGAGGGGTGTCTTGAGGAGCCCCGTCGGGAGCCTCTACCTTATGTACGAAAGGTAGGGGTTCGCCTCTCAAACCCAAGGTTGAATGCTGGTGACTGGGCAACCAGCTGCTGAGGCACCACTTGGAATGTAGCCTGTGGTTGAACAACCACTTGGGGCACCGCGGTTATGGTGACTGTAGGATGTTGCTGTGCAGGCCGAGAGGGTAGTCTAGGCTTCTTGGTCTTCCTTATAGGTTGGGGACCCGCATCTGGGGGAGACTTGCATTTAGATGAAATGCTCCACTTCTGGAGAAGGTTCCTATTCTCCGTGGTGGCTCTATCAACTACCTCCTTGACCACTTCATTTGTGAAGAGGTCTTTACCCCAGATGTTGGAAGCTATCAGCTTCCTGGGTTCGTGTTTTACTGTGGCTGCTGCAAACACGAACTCTCTAGAGGCTCTCCTAGCCTTCATAAAGGTGAGGGGTCCATTACTAAGGTGGCCATGTGCATTTAAGCTAGGACCATGAGCATGTGTGGGGTGCTTTTCAGGCCTGCACACATCTCAATGCAGTTCTGTAGGGATAGGGATGCCGCAAGTCTCTCCTTTGCCTCTTGCTCCCTGCGCAAGAGAAAGTCTGACAGTTTCGGGAGATTTTTGCTGAACTGTCGTCCCACTATATCTGCATCCAACTTCCCTACTGAGTAGGTTAGGTGAACTTCCTTCCATTCCTTATCTTCCATGGGCAGGGCTAACAACAGAGGCCTACACTCCTCTAGTGCAGGGCATGGTTTGCCTGCCTCCACTGCCTTGGCAACAGCTTTAAAAGCCTTCGACGAAAAGGGGAAGGCTATTGAAGCAGGAGCAAGAAAGGTAGGGTGTTTCTTGCTCAAGGCGAACACTTTCGAGTTTGTGTAACCCACTTCCTCCAGGCTGCTCGACAAGAGAGCCTGTGCCTTGTTGTGGTCGAAAACCATGACTTCCTTCAGTTCCGACTCCTCTTTTGATGCTTGCTCCTGCTTCAGTCAAATAAAGCAGTCAGTCTAAGCATTAAAGCTTGGCCAGAACTGGATGTCGTCTAAGGGGACGGCTCCCATTTTCTCAGAGATGTAGAGCCTGCCGTTGGTAATCGGCATAAACTCCGCGTACCTTCAGGGATTCGTCTCGGAGCAGAGTGGGAGGTCTTGGAGGCGGGGATTCGAGCTTCATGGAGCTCTTTCTTAAGCCTCGCTTCCCTTGCTTCGCCTTGCTTGCAAATATTCTCCATTAAGTCTGTAAGATGAGCTAAAACTACCTGGCTCATGTTGTCCATTAGAGGGGTAGAAACCGAAGATGTAGAGGGTGTCGGCTCCAGTACCGGCACAGACGAAAAGGACTCCAAGTCGACTTATTCTTCTTCTTCAGGAGGTAGGGTAGACTCCTTCTCGAGATTATCCTTAAGTAGATCCTTTTAAGTGTTCGTGGACACTTCAGACATCCTTCCTCTTGGTGGATGTCCATGCCTTGCAACGCCTCACTGACATCCGTCTCGATGGCAATCTGGATGCAGGGAGGTCCGGGTCGTGTTTGGAGCATGACAGCTTCACTACCCGCCTTCGGGAACAGCAAGCTACGCATCCTGTCTTTAGGTAGGTACGGTCCCGGAGAGTTCTTCTGGAACCCTCGTACCCATTTGCGCAGCTTTTCTCGTGCTGCATCCCTCGACTCGGTTGACTTGGGGTCCTTGAAACCTTCGGCCACCAAGGCCTTGCAGATGTTGCAGGCTTGAGGGTCCCAGTACCGCGGAGTTTTGGTAGTAATGGTGCAGGCGGCATGAGACCTGCTCGCTTTGTGACCACAGAATTTCCTACTCCTTTGGTTACAGAAGATCACCTCACACTTCCTTTGGGGTTCCTCCTGTAAAGAAAGGAAAATTTATTGAGTATGCGGTTGTTTATCACACATAATAAACAGGTTATGCAAAATATTAATATTTTAACCATTATAGCTTAGGATAGTAAGCTAGAAAGGAAATAGGAAAGACACATACTTGTGCCTCTTATCCAGCCAATTGCTGTGACCTCCCCCAAATATTAAAGTTTTTAGTTTCCTTATCAAGGCAAACTCAAAAGAGAAGGGTTCTAACCTCTAGGGATAGAGTAAGTATATACTAACAATGACCCTTCTTAAATTATTTAATATTCTGGGGTAAGTTATCAACTGGTTATTCATCAGTATATTGAAAGAATTCTTTCTTTCAATATAGAATTGGTCTCAACAATAGACTGTGCAAGGATACACAAGGTATGTTGGAAAATAACTACTGTATAATATATACCATAGTTTTCTGTCTGCAGTATACACTATAATGCAAATATACTGGCTACTGTATAATCATATACTATAGTTCAGCCGGCTTATTGCCGTCTAGGCTAGCACCTGGTGGCACGGTCTGGCTGGGTGGTAACTAGCGGCACCGGTCCAGCCGGCATGCCGCCAGCTGGGTTAGTACCTGACGGCACTAGCCGACAGAGGGAGAGAAAGCATGGAGTGAAGGGCTGCCTTATTAAAATGTATGTTTATAAAAAATAAGGGCGTAGGTATATAACTTTACTGCCTTCCTCCAGAATGAGGGTTCAAATGGAAGGGGAGAATGCATCATCCAGGCTTCCATCCAGCCACACAAGATCCGTTGCCAGTCGCTGCCGGTTTTAGGGATGTGGATGGCAGTCCAAGGGAGGACTGAAGAACACTCAACGGCAGAGAGGTCTCCCACCGGCAGCCGTCATAACCGGCACAACCTTTCTCGGAGCCTTGCGTCCATTAGGGAAACACAGAGTGGCTATTAAGCCGCCTATTTGGGAGCCCGGCTGGCGCTACGATCTACCCAGCAAGCGGGGTTGATTGTAGGATGACGGCCACAGTATTGCGATAGCTAGGCCATCACTAAAGGACAGAGAGGGGCAGGCAAAGGTTCCTATATCAAGTGTTAGGAGAAGGCGGCAGGATTGCTGCCACTTCCACACAAGGGTGAAACTTTGATTCAGTATTAGTGCCATCCTAGGCAGCAGAAGAATATCTATTTTTCAGTCTAGGGTCTGCCGAAACAGGACTATTCTTCTAGACCGCAGGGGAGAAGGTGGCGGCATTATACTACCACTTCAAGTGCAGCCATGAGAGGCTTAGCCTCCTATGCCAACAGCTCTAAGCCAGCATAAAGACTGAATACTCTGAGGTTCTGTTGAAAACCCAAGCTGGGATACTTGCCGGCAAGGGTGGGATACAGAAAACACTAGCCTTGTCAAGCCGGAGCTACAACTCTATGGCGAGACCAAGATAGGGTTGTCGCCTATGGCGGCACTCAGAGGGAAGGAGCGATTACCCTTAAATCTCCATAAGAGACGAGCATCGAGTTATATAAATAATTCAAGAAGATATACTATCTCCTGTTGAATTTATAAAACGATACACGAGAGTAAACGGGGATAATGTATGAAAGTATGCTAAAGCACCTAGGCTATGTAGCCTAGCACGGGCGAGATCTCGGTTACCTAAATCGCCGAAACTCTGACGTATACGATCGACATAAGGAAGAGGATATTTGTATGTATAATCATATCTTCACTAGTAAAATTGTGCCTAAATAGCTTTTGTAATTAATAATGCTATTAAAACCGGGAATTTCGTTCTTGCTGACTAAATAACACATGCATCACGAACGACAGCGCCCACATGGCGCCTCTGGTGACTGGCCAAGCTCCATAAACACATTAAATTAAACTAATTTCACTGTGAAACAGGAGCTAGAAATTATACACTGTAAAGATTAAATACTCAACTTTCCAGAGGCAGAAGAAGCGGGAGAATGCTTGATAAATCCTCTCAAGAACGTTCAAGAACGTTAGATAACAGGGAAAACCACTGTGTGAAATCGCTACCAAAGAAGGAATGAGTGCCATCTTGTAATAGTACGGGAGGAAGGGTAACCTAGATAACGGCTCCCCTTGAGTTTCACCACTCTTCCCCCTCGAAACGAAAACGCTATTCGGGGTGAAGATTGCCATGTGTCGTATCAAGATATACACCCCCTGATATTATGCGAAATCCTTAAGAGAAATTTTAAGGATATTCGTGCCAGGAGTTAGAATTCTGGAGACCTAAAGGTCAAGTCTCTGCTAATATCACTGTAGCCAAATATCCCTTAGAAAGCTACCAATAGGAACCTTCCATCAGGACAACATAGCTTGAGCACAAAAATACCTTATATAACATGTTTTATCAATGCAATATGATGCAATGTTGCGCTCAATACACATAACATTTGAGGTAATACAGTACATTATTTCAATAATACATAACAAAACCGTCTTGTAATTTCCGCAATATTGTAATTTTAGAATAAGAACAACTTCCATCTGTAAGATTATTTGATCAGGGAACAACAAACAATGTACAAACGATCTATAGAGGAGTTTTACAACCACTCTTCACTTGGGATGTGTTCAGCAATCCAACTGTTTTCTCTTCACTGCCTCCTTCCAATTCTTTTGTATGGTTAAGTGGGAAAATAAGACTGACTTTACATAAAGAGAACCAAAATAGGAAGAAAAACAGGTATAATAGCAGGAAGGGGTGGCATAAAGAAATTGGTCATCCCATTTGGAAGTCCTTGTCCCATCAGGGAGTCATATTCTTCTGCCGTGTCTGCTGGGCCAGGTGACATAGGAATTAATGGCTGGGGTGTGTTGTGGGTGGCATTGGTCATGAAGGTGGGGAGGGGGCCACTGGTGGCAGGTACCTGTCATGAGGTGGGGTGGATGCCAGAGGTGTTGCCAGGATTATGGAGGAACTTCCAGTTGTTAAGAGATACTCGTCCAACCTCGATGGTGGTTAAATTTCTGTAACATATGGTAGGGTTATGGCCAGTTTGATTTTAGATGCAGATGCGGTCACCAACAAGCAGTGGTGGCAGTCATTGGGTGCACTCTGATCAGGTGTTCATCAGGCGAACATGTCGCTTATGCATAGAATCTTCCCTTGCAGTTAGGAGTTTGCCCCAAGTTGTGTGGAGGTGGTAGTTTCCTGGCAGGACTGTGATGAAGTCGGCATGTGGTGGCCAAAGACATACATCACTGGGGAGAGCCTTGTCATAAGGTCTGGTGTGTTCCTGTATTGTAGAATAGTGTATTCAACAGTTTCTGTATCTAGGTCTCCATCCAGCCCTGTGTTATTTGTTATTAGGCACTTGATCATCTTCACCCTAGTTTTTGCCCTTTAATTGCTGTATGAGAGCACCAGTGAGGATTCGGTGGTGGACATCTTATGTCTATCACTATGAATTCTGGCCCACTGTTGGACAAGAACTCTTTGGGTATACCATATATGACAAAAGGAGGAAGAAGATTGTTTATTAGTTCTTCCTTCTCCCGGGGGATTTGGAGATAACCGAGTTCCGGTCAACAATCACCAAGTATTAGGCACCATTCTGAGTTAACCCTGGACAGGTAAACATCTAAATCGATAACGTAACAGGTAAACGTGTAGCGTATACGCTACCGCTTGTTTCAACTTCACTTGGTAGTTCTGGTAATGCATCTTTTTTATGAATTATTTTATACATATAATTCTAGCTATCTACGACCAGGATATACTCAATAAAAAACATGGAAGTAACTTAATGATTTTTTATTAACTGAGACCTGAAAACTTTTGTTGATTTTGAAAGACTACCACTCTCGGGGCCCTGGGAGCCTTTGTCCTTGCTACTTGATAAAAAACAGCCTAATCGTAATTTCTAGGAGTCCCTGAGTCATATTCAGTTGAAAAATAAACCTATTAGGTAGAAAACAGAAAAATCTGGAAAGAAAAAACAAGGGGGAAATTTTGAGTAACGGAAAAATGTTACATGTGACAAAAATATTTTTTTCTAATATGAATTATGAATTGAGACTGCTGAAAATTGTATACATAAAATTTGAATAATAGGTAAATAAGATGAGATATGAAAATCCTGAAATAAAAAAAGTTAACTATTTCTTAAAAAAATTTCAAAAAAATAACTAGCTCCAATAATGAATTTTCCTCTTTCATATTTACATTATTGCAGTCTATGTGACCTATAATATCCGAAAAATTATTGCTAGAATTGTAGAAAATATTAAGATAAAACAGAAAATAATGACTACTAACAATTCTGGGCTAAATTCGGTGCATTTTCAGTTGAAATATGAACCTCCTAGGCTAAAAACTGGAAAATCTGGAAAGAAAAGAAAAAGGGGGATATTTTTATTAACGAAAAACAAGTTACGTGACAAAAATATTTTTTTCTAAAATAAATTATAAACTGAGACTGATGAAAAATTGTATACATAAAATTTAAATAATAGATAAATAAGATGGTATATAAAATCCTGAAATTAAAAAAGTTAACTATTTTTTTTTCTTTTTAATTTTTCAAAAAAATAACTAAAGCCGATAATAAATTTTCCTCTTTCATATTACACTATTCCAGTCTATGTGACCTATAATTTCCGCAAATTATTGCTAGAGTTGCAGAAAACTTTAAGATAAAACAGAAAAAATGAATACTACCATTCTGGGCTACATTCACTGCATAGTGTCCTAATATGACGATGGCAAGAAGACTTTTTACAGTTGACACACAACAGCTTCGCCCTAGCTGTTGACGAACGAGGACAAATATGGCATCTTTGTCGCTTTTCTGTCTTCATTACATCTTCCTCTTGTGTTGCTTGGGGAGCTGTTGCATGGGGCAAATACACTTTGGATACATACTGCAAGATCCCTTTGAAGACCAGTCCGGGTGAGTCTGTAGTATGCCCAAGGACGACATGGATCCATCCCCAATTTTTCCCAAACTGACGTCGTGTGGCTTCTCTGAAGTTAGGTCTGTTGGAATATATTATGTATGCATTATTCACAATAATATTCAGAATGCCATAAAACAGACATCATGGCCATCTCCTTGTCTTTCGACTGCAAGATGTTGCCGCACACATATGGTCGAAGGTGTCCACTCCCCCTTTGGATGCATTGTAAAACATATGGACTTACGTTTTCTTTCCCTCGACGATTGGTGGCCTATGGTGAACTATAGATAACAGCTGAATCCTCTTGGTTGTGTTGGCTTTCTGGCAGAGCACTGTTACCTTATCTTTATAGTTGTATACGGGCACAGAATCGCCAAGGTTGATCTTCGCGTCCATAATTTCACATGGTACGTAAGGCTTTGGTCTGATTGTCGAACTAAATGCATGGAGGCTTCTTTCAGCTTGTGGGCTTAGGGCAAAGATGTAAACAAATTGTCCGTAGTTACTATACGCCCTGAACGCTGGAATGGCCTGATTAGTTCCAAAGTGAAGAACTCGCAAAGCGTGCCACTCTTCACCTTGTTTGCCATAGTCCCTTTTCCAAGGTATAGCATTGCATTACACATTTAATGACTCTCTGCATCACATGCTATCACCATCTTGATGCCGTACCTGTAAGAACAATAAAATCATTAAAATCATATATACAAAATCCAACACACAGACATACAGTATATATATATATATATATATATATATATATATATATATATATATATATATATATATATATATATATATATATATATACACACATATATATATATATATATATATATATATATATATATATATATATATATATATATATATATATATATATGTATGTATATATAAATATGACCCGATTTAGGTCGTATTAAGGGGGGTTCAACTTCACGTCTTGGGGAAACAAAGATAGAGACAATCCATGGCTAACACTATTATGAGAGAGGGTAGGATCATGCACAAATGATAGTCGAATTGTTAATTTTCCACAGCTGCTATATTCTATTTAAGCTACAAGGGCGGCCCTTAATTATCATTACGTTACTTTACTAAGAAAAAGTCCTCAGAGAAATGGTACTTGTTGGCACTCATTGCTGGCACCCGTGACCTGGACGTATAGGTCTAACCACTCAAGCCTCCCAACTCTAACTGACAAAAAACTATGGGCAGTTCAAGCGCCCACCTTGGCCTTTCTATGCCCTGATCGATGATTGGCTGTTTTGACCCGAAAGTCTTATGAGAACAAATAGAGAGAGATTTTGGTGACGCTAACTTTTAACGAACATTTTTTGAGTGCCCAAAAGCCAAGCCGATAACGACATTCTCAAAGTGGCACCCAGCCACATTATAACCGTCTTTCCTTTAACAAAGAAGACAGATCTGTTGACATTCACTTATTCCACACAGTAACAACCTGACTGTGCTTAGCTCACCACTCCCTTCCCAAATTTTTACGTCCCGTAAAATTCACACTTATCAGATTTTTTTTCTCAAAACAAATTTTTTTTCTCTCTTTTTTTTTCTCTCACTGAACACAAGCTTTCTTTTTCCACTAGATGTTGCTTTTGAGTACCATCCTCTTCGGGAGCATGCAACCATTAAAATTAAATACCTAACAATTCAAAGGGCCGGATGGCGTGTTACAATTGCAAGTTATACAAAGATGAATATCACGCCCACAATAGATCATACAGAAACACAAAATCAGGTTTAAATACATCGTCATCGAAATTTGGAGCACAAAATCAGAAAAATAATAATTTGTAAATGCAATAAAATTTCATAAGGACCAACAATCATTACATACACAAAATAAAGAAAATGATGAAAATTAAGAGAAATCAAAATGAATAACTTACAATCCCAGCACTCTTTGATACATTTACCATTATAAGGGAACCATTTCTAACCATCCGTGATACTGCAATAAAGAGCAAACTCAAACAGTGAATAATAATAAAAAGAAAAACATACTTATCAATAACCGAGCAATATTAATTCTCCTGAAAAAAACAAAACCATAAGTAATGATGTTCAATTTTCAGCCCATGATTAACAATTACCTGTAATGGTACTGAAAACTCCACAGAGAAATGATATTCTTTAAATACAGTATAACACAAACAATGGAAAACCATACATAAAACCATTGGTAATAGCAAAATTGGTACCAACACAAAATAATGAAATTTGAATTATTTCCAACATAACATAAATGCAACAGAAATTTCTCAGTATGATAAATGATATACTCGTGATATGCTTAGAACAAAACCAAAAATAACGAAACAAAATTTAATTCATCTTTTCACAAAACACTCGGAATGAACATACGTAAAAGACCTGATTTTTATGACTTCTATCACCTCGTGGTAGACATTATCTCAAGGCCCACGTTTTCTCGTACTCTCGTGCTTGAAGGACGGCACGGACACACGCTGTGTCTCTTCCTCACTTTCCTACCTGTCCCCTTGGGGAATGGACCTTTGACGTCCATATGCACTCCATTAAACTTAAAAGGTACTACCGACCATGTTCTGGCCCTTGGTACCACATGCTTGTGGTTACTCATTGAGTTACACACATGACATTTATTGATAAACCTAATTCCTTAAAAATACTGACACTCTTGCCATCCTTAGGGGAACTTCCTATACCCACATGCCACGCACAAGGTCTTACATCAATTACACAGATGACTTTCTCTACCAAAGGGGGAAGGAAAAACAACGATAGATCCAATTCCGTCTTCAATGAAGAACACACCCTTCCACCTGCGCAAAAAATCCGGGAAATTTGATCTCCTACCTCATTCATACACTCATTCGCAGAGCTCAGTCACGGGGGCATGTACTCTCTCTCTCTCTCTCTCTCCGTAGTTGTCAAGCTCTTCCCGTTTTCTATGCGCTCCATCCACAGGTCTACTTGAACCTAATTTCTTTCGTTGTCGTTCCTTCTGCTTTGCGTCGAGTTATTACATCTGTTCTTCGTCGTAGAGTCACTGAGCCCGTGTGTGGGCTCTGGCCGTGTTCCGCACCATACACTCCTACGTTTTGCGTGCATCCGTAACGAGCGGTTCTTCACCCTCGTTACACACATGATTCCACTTCTATTCCAAGACGGGAATAGCATTCCGACTTCCATAATCAGGAGCGGTGGTGAGGGGCTGCTGCTCCGCCCCTCCTCCTCCTTATTCCTCCCTGGGAAGACGAACTACCCTCGCTGGTAGGTGGGCATCCCCTACTGCTCACT
>NC_090744.1:14932654-15022654 GCF_036898095.1 Palaemon carinicauda | reverse complement strand
GTTGTGTGTGTTAACCACCGCATGCATTGTCATCAGGAAGGTTCGGTTTTGTGATGCCACTTGGCTGATGTGACATGGCATCCACTACCTTGTTTAACATGCTCGGGTTATGAGTGATGCGGAATCAGTAACAAAGTGTTTCTCCTTTAAGTTCCGTATACACTTGTTTGAGATATCATCAAGGGATCTGTTCCCAAACAACTCTAGTAGTGGTTTGTGGTCCAAGCGGGTGAAGAGGTCCAAGCATCCAACTACGTAGTAGCGCATCTTGTGTAGGGCAGCAGCAACTGTCAGAACCTCGTCCTCCGCTGCAGCATAACTGGACTAAGCTGGCTGGGTTAACGGCTTCTGGCTAGGGTAACCTTCAATCCATCGTGGGAGCAGAATGGGTCAGTTGTCGGGCACTGGCAGTATTTCTGGAAGGGTCAGAACCCGATGCTGTCTCTTAACTAGTCCATCGCATGTTGCATTTATCTTGTTGAAGATTCACAAACTACTGATGATCTTAACAATGATGGCCTCCTTGGATGCCCTGAAGATGTCATAAAGTTCAGTGGTCAATTCAAAGCTCTTTCTAGACTTAAGCAGGTAGCATAAAAGTTGCATGTGTTTAACCGCACTAAAGGCATACGAAACCTGGTTGACCAAGCCAAACCATGAGTGAGCACCAGTGAGGGGTCTTGGATGAAGTCAAGTACTGCTTGCAGGTGTTATTTACATGGACGGAAGTAGTTCTTTAAAATTGATATGACTGACAAATTTCACTTTATGGGTATTGATGACAAATTTTCCTGGAGTAAGCATGATGCCATTCTTCCTGCAAATGTTCAGCTGACATACTGCCTGACGGAAGCTGTGGTGTTGGTCCAGAGCAACATGTCGTTGATGAACTGATCATGTTAGGAATGTCCGACATGATCTCATCGTATCGCTCAATCCAGAATAACCTTGTGTGGCTTTTCCTCATGGAGTTATGAATGTGGTCAAGTGACGGACGTCTTTGAGTAGCGATATGATGTGGTAGCCGTTCAAGGCGTCAAATACTCTTTCATTTCCCATGTGTGTTGCATCGAGCTTATTGGAATGGAGATTGCGTGTGGTTGGTTTCAAATGTGTCCTATGGATATTCAGGGCTTAAAAGTTAAGTGCCCATCTAGGTTTGCCAGTCCTCTTAATGCAGACTATTATTCTGTGACACCAAGTCACCTGATTGACAACTGTCACTGACTGGATGATGTCCATTATGAGATCCTCATCAAGACCTGCTTTCCCAGCATCCTACCAGTGGAGTGCTACTGGTATGGGGATGTGAGCAACAGGCTTGGTATCTGGGTTGAACATCAGGTGCATAGGCAGACCTACCATAATTGGGAAGGGCTGATGAACAAAAGTATTGAAGGTGCTAGATGCATACAGTTTCACAAGTAGAGCAGTAAGACCTTCCTGTTTTCCCCAGAGGCTGGCATGGGTAGGGTTGTCGGCTTGGTTGGAGGCGCTGTCAGATGATGGCAGCTGCATTGAGTGGTTATGCCATTGTCTGTGTAAATGCAGTTTACGTCAGTATCTGTTGCCACCATGCTGAGCATCTCGCCAAGCGAGGGAAAGTCATTAGATGTAAAGAACTAGGTTAATGCAGGAATACCCTATCAATGGAGTCGGTCATATACAAAATCTGTCAAGATTCTATCAAGTGGGAGATCTTGTTCATCCTGTAGAATTAGATGATGGCAGCTTCAATGATCCTGATGCCTTATTTGTTTGCTGCATTCATCATGGCCATCCGTTCGATAATATTGACGCTGATCTAACAGGTCTGGCAAACCAACGTCTGCCATGGTCGGGAATGTCCTGGCCTTGAATTGCCAGTCCAGTCTGAACCCGAGTGTACTGATGTGGCAGGGAACTTTGCCTGAGACAACTTTCATAAAGGTTGTCATAACGGTGGTGAGTCAGGGAAAGTGTGCATTCACCATCACCCAGTCCAATGTTGAATATTGTGCATAGGTCTTCAAATGCCACCGTTTGCTCGTCACATACACCAGTTTTGGTTGGGTCAGCCACGGGCTTGCAGCCCTGACACACCCAGTCAATGTGGCTGTCGCGGATGCAAGTGAAGACTTCTTGTCATAGGATAAGCACTCAGTCCTTCAAACTCATCAGGGAAGCTTTTTTCAATGGCAATTCTCCCGCACAGAACCTACAGGTGAGGAGGAAAGGAGGTTTTTATGACTCCAGTGCTAATTGGATTTTCTTGGTTGTGTGTGTCAAAAAATAGAATGTGAGCCTGTTTGGATATCGAAACACTACAGGAAGTTTTATGTGTTTGTGTCTTTCAGGATATAATAGAGTAGTGCAATATGTACAGACCTACAGTATATTGGCAACTTTAAGGTCTGACTCTAATCAAAGGTATTAAAGCCTTTGGCAATTGCTAAAATTAAAGTAGAGAGTAAGAATAGAAAGGCGAAAAAATACAAAATAGATAAGCCTTTGTCAAAAAGTGTGTAAAGAGGATTCTGTATGAAACAGTGGACAACGCTAGTAACATACTGGATAAGGTGTACTTTACTTGCACAGGTATTACTCGGTGCTTGAACTTTGTAATATTTTTTTTCCTCGAAAAGCAACGTTTTGAAGTCCTGTGTTTTTTTTTCTTTTGATATTTACAAGACTGCATTTGGTTTTGAAATAAGACCATCCTGTGGTATTATGACATAAAAGATAGTATAGTATTATGATATATAGATATTTGATTACATATGTTGGTATTTGATTACACATGTTGGTATATGTAATTAAATGTATGTGCAAATAGTGACTCAAGTAAGAAGTAGTAGTGTGTTTGACTCTGGTCCATAGTAACCCCAAAGTTAACAGCATAAGGATTATAACCCCATTGTGATGAACATATAAAAGATATTAATCCATTATTAAATACCTTATTATTTAGGAAAGAAGAATGACCTCAAAAATAATTTAAATGGTTTGATGCAATGTAAACAAATAATCTTGATCGTTATCTTTGGGCAAAACATACTTTCAACCGTTCCTTTAGATTTCTATTAGAGCTTCTGTTATTTTGAAGGATACTAATTTTCTTTGATATTATTTAGATAATAGAAAACGAATAACCATGGTTTTAAGCGTAGACCAAACAATTTTGAATACTGTCCCCGTAACGATTATCACCGACCAACAAAACACAGACGGTAAACGCCAATGGGCAGATTATAATCGTGATATTAGTGATACCACCAAGCATGACAAAATGGCTGGAAGGATGCACGGAAGTCGTGGGTGCTGTGCATACATTGGCTACACAAATTCACGTAGGAACATCCCGGAAATGTTTTTTTTTTCTTTCTTTCTTTTACATTTCCAAATAAAGAAGATCTAGAACGTTATTTTTTGTTGTTGTTTTAATGCTGGAGTCCTTTTGATTTAATAAAAATAGTCAGTGGTGGTAATGTTAGACTCGAATGAAGGTCCTCGATACTGCTAATGTGGTGGATCTAAGTGTTAGCTTACGATAATATGTTAAATTTAAGATAATGCTGAATATTGTACATTTACAATATTATTCAATATCAATCAATGGGGTGCAATCGTTGAATAAATAATAATTAATAACAGCTACCAACAACACAGGTTAAAACTACATACACGTTCATATGTAGGCTATCTACAATAGATGGTGTCTAATCCATAATCGTTGTAGATATCTAGGCTACATGATTATTATTTGATATGAGAAGTGGTGCTACTAGATCTATTTATAACACTACACGACAACGGTGGTGAAAACCTGTTAAGGTTTATGAAGTCATGCAAACATGCAATTATAACACCACCATTACTACCTAGGCTACATGTATAGCTGTTCATTTTTCATTGTATTGAACGTCTTTCTGGTACGACTAAGAGGGGTCCTGTTGCGTTTGAGGTATTAGTTACGATGATTGATGCATAATTTTGATAATATATTTTTAAATTAAGATAAACATATTCTTTACTCTTGAAATATTCATCATAAAACAGAAAAATCATCATTTCCTGATAAATATCCCTTATGTTGTTGAACAAGAAGGTAATTTGAATCATAAATCTCTCTCTCTCTCTCTCTCTCTCTCTCTCTCTCTCTCTCTCTCTCTCTCTCTCTCTCTCTCTCTCTCTCTTAACTACACACATCCCTTAATACACACACACGCACACATACACACACATATATATATATATATATATATATATATATATATATATATATATATATATATATATATATATATATATATATATATATATATATATATATATATTTGTATATATATGAGTGTGTGTGTTTACTGCTATATTTTACATGAATAAAAAATAGAACTAATGAACAAATACGATGGTGTTTTGCTATAATGGATATTGCAACTGGTTATACTTTGGCACCAAAGGACAACATGGCATTAAGATTACAAGTTTCAATATGGGCGCTTACCATCTATGTTTAGTTGGTCAGTGCTTTTATTATTCGCTACATTTAGCAACTTTGAACAGCTATAACGTTTTCTAATTGTGACGCATTTTCCCATAAAAAAAAGTTATTGTAAGCCGGATGGTATGGAATGGCAGCCATGCGCATGCCAAGCAAAGTCTATTTACACAACCATCATGCAAATGGCTATTGCATATAGCCAATGATATATACACAAGCAATGTTTGCATTATTCACTAGAAATCTGTTTATGTGACCGTCTAGCAAATAGCTATTATATTCAGCAAACATGTAAACATAACAGGGGTTAATCTAATACATGAGAAATTATGTTCGTACAATCACAAAACTATGCGACATGGGACGTTGCTATTGAGCCTATACATGAATTGAACAGGACGTGACTATACATTGTCCAAGAAAACGTGGTTTTTGCATCATATCAGATACGTTTCTCTATAAAAAAAGGCACAGCTTTGAATATCATTCTGGCTTAGGTGTGGCTTTGATGACTTCAAATAGAGTTTAAATGAAAAAGTAAACACATTTTCTAAATAAGTGAAACTTAAATTGAAATGATAAACATAGAGTTGCTAGATTACAAAATCCGGGTCATTCTTAAAATTTCTCACCATATATATATATATATATATATATATATATATATATATATATATATATATATATATATATATATATATATATATATATATATATATATATATATATATATATATATATATATATATATATATATATATATATATATATATATCACAAGCACACGTGATTTCAATCAATGTAAATATCACCCACGAATGGCATTTAATACCAAATTCTATCTTGGGAATATATATATACTAAGATAGAATCCGGTATTAAATGCCATTCGTGGGATATATATATATATATATATATATATATATATATATATATATATATATATATACATATATATATATATATATATATATATATATATATATATATATATATATATATATATATGTGTGTGTGTGTGTGTGTGTGTGTGTGTGTGTGTGTGTGTATTATAGCCACGAAAGGAAAAATGAAAAAGACTTGATTGGAGTTAGTACTTTCATCCACTCAGGACATTATCAAACTCAGCAATGAGAATACATATACAAAGACATCGTATTTATACAGGAGAATGGGATTCAACAGCTGTCAGTTTCTTAATAATTCCGAAGAAGTCAGATTTTAGATAAAAGGATAATACTGGATTAACGGAAAACAGACCTGGGCTTAGATTCAAATTTCTACCTTGAGTACAGGAGATTAAAAATAATTCAACAATATTCCTTTGGAGATAGTCATTTACATGGATTAATTTTTCCGCCTTTGACCAACCAATTCTGTGACTTGACCCTAACCAGTGGGAAGCCAAGGCATTATTAAGAGATCCCCTGGAGACGCCCACCTGATGCTATTTTAATCTGACTGGTATACTTTTGGATGATTGGCCTACATAAAATAGGTTACTCACTGAACAAGGAATGCTATATATTATATTATTATCATTTCCAGAACGATTCTTAATTAACATATTTTTTTATGTACAATTATATTTAAACACTACAGCAATGTCTAGTTTTTTCAAAAGGGGTATAACATCTAAAAAACAAACATGAAACGGCAAACAAAGCATATTATTAATTGTTTCCTTCCTCTCTAATTGGACACTATAAAATGTTTTCTTAGCCTTATTCATACCTTTTTCTAAGAAATATTTGGGATAACAAAGATCTGTTGCAATTTTTTCTATTTTAGTGAACTCCTCCTCAATGTAATCTGGGCTACTAATTCTCAATGCCCTAAGGTACATTGAGGAAAAAACTGAATGTTTTATAGTTTTAGAGTTACCAGAGTAAAAATGTTCATATGAAAAATTATTTGTAGGCTTTCTATATATGGAAAACTTAAATTTATCTGTTTCTCTAATTATTAAAACGTCTAAAAATGGGATACGGTTATTTTCTTCATTTTCTATAGTAAATTTTATTGATGGTACTAATGAATTAATGATTGAAACAAAACACTCAAGATTAAAATTTTCCTCTAAAATACCTAGAACATCATCAACATATCAATAGCACACAATTTGGGAAGACCACACTGAAGAAATTAATCTAGATTAAAAAAACTCCATATATATGTTGGATAAAAGTGGGGACAAAGGATTACCCATAGCCATATCAAAAACTTGTTCATAGAAATCTCCATTAAAACTAAATTTACACTTTTTAATGAACAAACAAATGAGTTAAATAATAGTATGGGTTGATAAAGGTAAATCATAAGCATCTAAAATACTCGACAGGATATACAATAAGTCATCAACCGGCACTTTGGTAAACAATGAAGTTACATCAAAACTTACTAATTTATGTCTAGACGTAAGGTTAACTTTTTGTAATTTTTCGCAAAGACCAACAGAATTTTTTATATGAGAGGTTGAAATAGATCCTGAGATCGGGGAAAGTAATTTGACTAAATATTTGGATAATTTATAGTTAATAGAACCTGTAGCACTGATAATTGGTCTGATTGGATATCCTGTTTTATGGGTTTTAATTAAACCATATAATTAAGGCAAAGACGGACCAGTAGAGATAAAGGCATTAATTAAGGATTTTTCTTGTTTTAAGATAGATTTTAAGTTTTTATTAAAATCTTTGATGACATCGTCTAAGGGATTTACTCTTAAATTTATGTAAGTGGAAACATCTGATAAAAGTACATACATCTTTTCTAAATAAGTTGTTTTGTTCATAATAACTAATACATTACCTTTGTCTGCTTTTGTAATATGTAATACACAGTCATTTTTCAATTATTTTAAGGCTGTTAAAAACCGTTTAGGGAAATTGCAGGTGTTTGCATATCCTATCACCGAATAAATAAGCCTTTTAGCAATATCGATGTTACACTGGGGAATTTTCTTAGTTTTTTCAAATTTTACAAAGGCAGAGGCAATATCTACACTATTAGGTTTTTTATTTACTGCGAATGATAAACCATACCCCAAAGCCTTTTTCACTTCACTTGATACAGGTATAAATACGATGTCTTTGTATATGTATTCTCATTGCTGAGTTTGATAATGTCCTGAGTGGATGAAAATACTAACTCCAATCAAGCCTTTTTAATTTTTCTTTTCGTGGCTTTGATACATTTTATATTCATCACGTGTCAGCTTTCGTGATTTCTACACACACACACACATGTATATATATATATATATATATATATACATATATATATATATATATATATATATATATATATATATATATATATATATATATATATATATATATATATATATATATATATATATATATATATATATATATATATATATATATATATATATATATATATATATATATATATATATATATATATATATATATATATATATATATATATATATATATATATATATATATATATATATATATATATATATATATCTGAATACATAGCCTGACCAATATATCATAAAACGTTGATACAATTATAACATAAGTGAAAAACATGAAGGAAGAACTATAATGAGGTATAAAGAAAACAAAAGGAAAATCATTTGGATGATACATAACAATGTAAGTTCAAAAAAAAAAAAAAATAAAAAAAAGGGAATAATTTGGAAAATCAATAATCGATAAAAACAATACAGAAACTAAATTAACTCTCTTTACATTTGGAGGATATGAGCATGACTGAAAATGAGAAATGTACATATATGGAGATTTAACTTAAATCTTTATCCTTTAATTACATTTCTCTAATGATTTAATGATTTTGCTTTTTTCCAATAGGTCCCTGTTTTCTAGCACCTGCCGATAAATGTCTTTACGCTGAAAATTATAGTTCCAGGTGCATTGTAAGATAGCGTCTATAGAAGGCATCAAACTTGTTCTGCTCGTCAGTCCACTGGATATTCATGAGTGAGGCATTATGAGTTAGAATGCTAAATAAGCACTGGCGCAAAAATAGTATTACTGAATATTATTCTTAAAATTCCATTATATAAAGTTTCGACAAGGAACCGTTATAAGGTAATTAAAATATAGTTATTATGATGAACAAAGTCGGAACAATAAGGGTGTCGAGAAGGGTCAATGTGGGACAGAAGACAAAATGATCGAAATCTGGATATTTCCCGGAAAAAATGGAACGTCCGGCAACAATACTTTCAGGAGAAGATTTTTCTTTGTTTTTTTGTTGTTTTTTTTTGTTTGAAGGAGTGAAAAGTGTGTTCCACGAATTCCTCCTTTTTTTGAAGGAGTGAAAAGTGTGTTCCACGAATTCCTCCTTTTTTTTGAAGGAGTGAAAAGTGTGTTCCACGAATTCCTCCTTTTTTTTTGAAGGAGTGAAAAGTGTGTTCCACGAATTCCTCCTTTTTTGAAGGAGTGAAAAGTGTGTTCCACGAATTCCTCATAACAACATGCATCAATGATCCATTGGTGGACATGAGTGCCAAAACTCTAGTCTAGCACGCCCTTAGTGCAAATATATTGGTATTGTAGTTCATAAACCTTCACTCTGTCGTTAGAAAATTACTTCCACATAAAACCTTTAAAACGTCTACTTTCAGCCTTGTCAGTACCAAAGTCATCTCAAGCTCAGCGTTTATTTCGACCCTTTCGTATTGACCCTCGCGAGATACTGGCCAGGGGATTAGTAAAGAGACAATACCACTACAAGCAGAAATGAGAGCAGCAGTGAAAAATTATTAACTACTATAAATTCTTCTTACTGTCTATAATTCAGAAATGAAAAGAAAGTGCACCTAGTTATTTTCATCTTTGAATTTGCATACAGGAACTCTCTTAATCAATAATTAATCACTTTTTTTATTCCTCAGCTATACATGGAAATCAATCATTAAAAGAAGCAAAGGATACAAATTGGACATCTTAACAATCACAAGAGAAGTACAAAATAATTCAAAGCACAATTAACACACAACATCAAATGAATGGGAAATACTCACCAAAATAAGGTAAAGGTTACTCAATTGTATTCCAAAACTAAGACCCGAGCAATATTGTAAATGTTCTGTAACTAAGATAAGGTATATCATAAGGTCAGACACTTGATCCAGCAACCTGTGCTGGGTAAAATAAATTTAACGCACACCTCCTGAATTGTATGAGCCAGAATTATCTAATGAAACTGTATGACACCTACTCTAAAAGGGGGAATTGTGTGGCCATACGTAAACCTACAACTCATGCGATATATATATATATATATATATATATATATATATATATATATATATATATATATATATATATATATATGTATATATATATCTATATATATATATATATGTATATATATATATATATATATTTATATATAGAGCATATATATACACACACACACACACACACATATATATATATATATATATATATATATATATATATATATATATATATATATATATATATATATATATTCATATATATATGTATATATACATATATATATATATACAAAAAATTTATATTCAATATATATATATATATATACATAAAATTTATATTCAATATATATATATATATATATATATATATATGTATATATATATATATATATATATATATATATATATATATGTATATATGTATATATATATATATATATATATATATATATATATATATATATATATATATATATATATCAATTTCTTGTTCTATCTTTTCATATTTTAAGACTCAAACCCACTCTTATCTTCTTGCAAGACTGCATAATATATATATATATATATATATATATATATATATATATATATATATATATATATATATATATATATATATATATATATAATACCAGACAGGGGTTCATATTATGTGCAGTCTTGCAAGAAGCTAAGAGTGGCTTTTGAGTCTTAGAAAATAAAGAAAAGAAAATAAATTGACAAACAACTTACACAACTCTTTAATGAGTGGACCTTTTTACTTTTAAGTCTGACATGGATGGCGTATATGAGTGGTAAATCCGATCAATATGCAAGATTCTTTCCTCCATTAGTGGGACACATAAATTTTCTAACAGCTGACTTTAGACATTGTATTGTGAGTTAGAGGCAAACATGAACAATCATCCACTCACTGCAATCCAGAGTTTCCCCTCGGACCTTGAGGCATAAAGGCCATCATGAAGACTTAGGGAGAGAGCAGTCCTTAAAAGAAACAGCTGACGCCCTCTGAAGCCCTACGTTGCAGTTGAAAGCATGCATAACTTCTAGCGGATAGGTTTAAACAGTAATACAGGGCTGGGATGGGCTCGTAAGGAAAGTGCATGTACAAACGTTTATTGGAAAACTTATAAGACCAATTGTGAATCTCTGCCTGTTTGAAGTTTACTTGACATGCCACGAATAACTAGAACCAGTAGAGAGAGATTAGACATAGAATGGCCAATGTGAGTGAGTATATTCATCATAATAGCGAATGTAGAATAAGCATATGTGTAATATAATAAGTAAAATAGCATACATAAAATAATAGAAATAGAATAAACAGAGTTAAAAGCAAGGAGAGAAATGTAATGACTGTTATGTAATGTATACAATTTTTACTGCAATGCCTCAAATTCTACATGTATTGAAAGTAAGGTTGCATAGTGTTGCATTGATAGAACATGTTTAAACGTTAATTATAAGGGTATTAGTGTATGTTGTGAAGTATTGTATTCTTTAAAAGTTACCTCAAAGAAAGGATGTGATTCTTCTTACTTTTGTGTTGCAATAGAATCCATTCTTTAAAAAGTGATGCTCATCTGTTATTTTCATATCTTTTATACAGGAGTTTGTTTACATAATACGAGTCGGGAGTCGAGACATACTCAGAGCTAAGGTTGTAAGGCTTGCTAATAGCAAGAGCAGTAATGTATAGGAAAGAATAAAGAACTTTTATAATACAAACATATCCTTAAATTCCAAACACTGGACGAGTCAGTAAAGATGATGGGATTAACGCAATTATAACAACCATTGCTTATTCCAGGTGAATGAGCTACTACAATAATGATAATGATACTGTCGACAACACCAAAGTGGCGACGATCGAGAGAGAACCAAACTCACGCAGAAGATACCTAGAGGAATGCAAGCTCACCAGAAAATGCCAGCCCACCAGAGGAAGGCAACGAAGCTACAATCATGTTCGATATTAAGAAAGAAGCCAACATCAAAATTAACATTCCTATTTTATTTATGTTGAAATAAGATGGAGGTGAAATTCATTACCAGTAGGCATTGGGTGTTTAGGTAAATATTTACCTTAAGCCAGTTACTTTTACATCAAGAGACATAAAGTGCAAACTAACTGATGTTTTTTTTTTTTGTGAAGTATTAAAAAGGCAATAACCTTTACAGGAACTAGGTTAATATTAACATTGTTTGAAAGTTAGAAGTGGATTTTGTAGAATTCAGTAGCCTAACCTATTCCAGGTAGGCATTCAAAATGAGCATCCTGAACGCTTTAGCATTGTTGCAAAACCAAATTATGTTTCAACACGATAGCAACAGTGGTGTGAGGAATATAAGATATATATTAGAAGCATTAGGTAGTATGAAAAAGGCATAGAAGAACACGTTTTTACTTCATATTGCCGTTAGAGAGGTTCGAGAAATGATTGACATTGCAACCTACAGATGACACAAGTGAGGCTGCAATTAAGGTTGTTACTACATTTTTTGCTCCTCAGGTCAATAAATCTTTTTAAAGGTTTCAAATTGCGTCATATGCATATCAAAAAGAAAATAAAGGCTCATATGCATTTGTGACTTGACTTGAGCCGGCCATGCACACAGAGGATTGTCCCGCTGAACTGGAGCGGTGTTCCAGTCCTGTGAAAAACGCCCACACATGCTTAGGACTTATCTGCTTAGTTCAAGAGGATTGGGCACCCAAGATTGGCCTACATGGTTACGTTTTTTATAATTGTGTACCAAATTTGGTTCATTATGTGGTATCAAGTATAATAGGTACAATTAATTTTGAAAAGGCCAAATTGATTTATTTTTCTTTCCAGGATATAGATCTATCAAATTTGACTTACAGGAACATGATAGGTGTTCTCTATCGGCTTCTATGAAGGCCTCTGTCTACCACGGTGTTATAATATACAGTACGTACTTCTCTGGAAGTCATCATAGGACTACCGTTTCTGTTTATTGCTCTTAATCCGACAGTCCAAAATGTCTCCTAGGAGAAATATACTAAAGAGATTTTTGGAACTTCTGGAGATTATTTCTTGCCGATTCACTACTACACTTTTCATTAGGCGTACTTGTTTTCGCACTAATTTATAGACATTTAAAAAGGATTATGTTTATGTAGGCACATAGAGATATTCATAGGTTACAAAAAATAGAATTATTGGCAGCTATTTAATTTATCATTTATCTATATTTTTTTGTTTTTCTCCATGAAGATTATTCATAGCACTTAATCGGAATATTCATTACTTTTTCCTTTGGATCAGTTATTGTTTATTATCAAATTACCAGATACTAAGGCAAAATACTGTGTGGTTATAAAGACAAAATATATTATGAAAAAGGAAATGAAATTTAAGCAAGTCATAACTTGATGAATGAAAATGAGGGGAAACCCTAAGATGAAATACCAAATATTACAAACTTCTTAGGAAGTGAATAGTATGGCAGACGGAAATTTAAAATAATAATAAAAAAAAGAATAAATAGAAATTACTCTATCGGCAAAATTATATGAAAATGTTATAACGAATGGTAATGACCGATTTCAATTACTTTTGGTGAAAGAAAAAAGATTATTGGATGAAATGTGTGATATATCCAAAATTATTATTATTATTATTACTATTATTATTATTATTATTTTATTTTTTTATTTTTCATGAAGGCGATAAAATATTCTGTTTTATCATTTTGAATTGACTAGACTCTAGAATACCATAGTTTAGATACTAAAAGCCCAAGGGATCCAACATGGAAAAATAGTCCCCTGAGGAAACGAAATAAGGAAATAAAAGACTAAAAGTGAAGTAATAAACAATTAAAATAACATATTTTAAGAACATTAAAATAGATACATTCTGTGCTTGTTTGCATGGTCAAAATCATTGATAGAGACGAGAGCAAATGATTACATTAAGTGAAATCAATAACAAACTGAGGGACTTATAAGTGTTAGATGCATTTATGTCTATTTAAAGAAAGTTTATGAAATTTTAAGGAAAAAAAAAATGTGTAAATTTCAGAAGTATCTCTATAACACGATGTTTGATTCTGCAGGTTGAATGTTGTGAGATAGTTTTGATTAAAAGGTGGCTAATCATGCACCTGGATTACTCCTCCAAAGTTTTCTACTACAGTGTACAGGATTAGTACCTCATTCATCTTTTGGAATTTGGGAAGAGAGAAAGAACGGTCTTTTGTATTATAACAAGGGCAGCGCAAAAATTGTTTCAATACAATGCTAAGTCAAAAGATTGTGAAATGTATTCAGTTTATCATTATATTATAAAACCACTCCAATCAAGGGACGGGGTATGGTTGTATAATAATACTGTACATGTCAAAATAGGCAATTCCACCCAGTCGCCATGCTAGTCCGTCCCCACCCACACATCGGGTCCATCGACAACGTTCATTGCCTGGATAATCATCGGGAGCATCGACAACGCTCATCACCTGGACAATCACTCCCGGGGCCGCTCTCAGTGAAATTAACATTGTGGTCCCCGTAGAGTTTCACTACTATGTGCGTCTTTCATATGGGAAACTCGGGATGGAATTTTTATCCAGAAGCCAGCAGACACTGTGAAGACTATTTCAACGAACTAGCCTGCGACTGTGATTGTTGTGTGTCATACCACAGGCGGCCTGCTTCGATGCTTAACCTCGTCGCCCTAAACACCACCGATATTGTAGACCATGATGTGTTTAATCACCATATCAGATGTAGATGTGAGGGGTGCAAAGACACCTCTATCAAGCTTAAAAACTACAGCAAACTTGCGAATGCGCAAGCAGCTGCCAGGAAAGGGACTAAACCCCCTTCCAAGAGAAGGAAGACTCCTGAAAATCCTTCACCAGCGCCAGTACCAGCCCCACCATCGCCAATTGTGACTCCAAGGACTGAGAGTACAGACTCATCTTTGTCTGTCCCTACAACTCCTCAACAGTCGTGTGCAGCAGCAGTCAACCCTTCAACCTACGTGCGTGATCCTCCAATGCCATGGAGATTGAACAGGGGGCCCACTCCACGGACTGCAACTGCACATATTGCCTTAAGACACTCCTGCAAGAAACCACTGCTGTTGCAGAGAACATCTCAGCTACAAAGCCAAAGAAGCCTCTGCCAAAGTTTCGGCTCTCACATATGGACAACGAACACTCCTATGCCCTCGTTGCTACTATGGCTGCTAAGCCAGGCATGCAACTCACTGCAAGACCTAACAGGAAAGGTGATATTATCATCTACCCCAAGGACGTTGAGACAGCCAAATTCCTTCAGGAAGACCCCACTTTAATGCTGCTGGATCCTGCTCTTATCAGGAAGAAAGCTGTCATCACCAGGTATCCTGTGTCGATGCCTATCTCCATTGCAACGTCATGAAGCAACATTGACTGTGCTGTTCGCTGCATGAGCAAAGATGACGTTCTTGTTCGACATCTCATTGCCACCTACATCGGTCCAGTTCCCTCCAAACTGGATCTAGGAGTCTGGGGAACTTTCCTCATCGAAGAATATACACCTGAGCCCCTTCAATGGTATAGATGCCAACGTTTTGGACATCACAAAGAAGAATGCAGAGGCCCCATCATCTGTGGTGTCTGCAGCCAGCGACATTGCACAGAAGTGTGTATTAAGGCCCACAAAGAAGGACGACATACTACATCGAAGTGCCCCAATTGTTCCAGGCCACACCATGCCTGGAATAAGCGCTGCCCAGAACGTCTCGAGAGGATAGCAGCTATGAAGAATACATCCTCTCCAAACCAAAAAAAAAAAAAAAACAGCTCCAATCCAACCACCAAAAGACCAGCGAACTCCTCGCCAGAGAAGACAGCACCAGCCAGCTACTGCTCCTGCGCCTGCACCTGCAACTGCTCCTCAAAAGGACCAGCAACGACCTGCAACTGCTCCTCATAAGGACAGCACTAACCTGCAACTGCTCCTCATAAGGACCAGCACGGACCAGCAACTGTTCCTCATAAGGGATCAGTACCGACCTGCAACTGCTCCTCATAAGGACCAGCACTGAGCAGCAACTGTTCCTCATAAGGATCAGCACCAACCTGCAACTGTTCCTCATAAGGATCAGCAACGGCCCTCATCTTCATTCCCTTCTCAAACCTTGGCTCAAGAAATTGAGTCTCTCACCTTGTAAGACCTCATACCTGTCGCCTTCCAGATCCTTACCAGAGTCCTTTCCTTATCCTCGACCTCCACCTTCCTGCAACTCCAGCAACAATTCCAGTTTCCAGCCACAGAGCAGGGATAAGCCTCTTTGCTTAAACCTACTCCTATTCTCTCCTACTGAAAATCCTTCTCTCCTCTCCCAGTCTCTCCTACTTACTGGGACTTGTTGCTATCAATACTTTTTCTCTTACTAAAACTTTTCTTTCGTGGACCTAAAAAGGAGTCCCCTTTTTCGGGTTACTCTCGACCCCTATCCATGTCTTGTCAAATCCCTCTTTAATCCCTCATCCTGCATCCTTTTTCCTGTTTCAGACTCTTTCAAACCCAACCTCTCCTTTTTAATCTACCAAATTTTGGCTCCTTTTGGAGTTCTCATTCCAGATTGCTATCCTCCTACGGGCTGTCCAGGACAAGAGCCCGTGTCATGCTACAAGGCATGGCAATCTTCACGAACGAACGAACGAACCCACCCACACAAGAGACTGGCAGGAATACTGCCAATCTCGGCGGGACTATCCTGTCCGGTAAAACATGCTGAAAGGATGAGAGGACAGGCTAGTCACGCCAGATTTGTCCTGTTTACTCCCCCCCCCTACCCATTTAGGATTGGCTGGTTCGTGCCAATCACGGTCAAATCAGCACGACAGTCCTCTGCGTATATGGCCTGCTTTAAGAATCTAGCTATTTCATATGGATTTCTAGAGCTTGAAAATTATTGCTCATTGAAAATTGTAAGTGCTGAGAAAAAAATTACTGTAAATTAAAGATTTAACACTATAAAAAATACTGATAATAGGCAGAGCTTTAGAGACAGCAAAAGGACAAAGTAACATAATAGGTAGTTATACAAGCAAAAGAATAGAAAATTCTAAATTTATCAAGATAGACTCAAAGTTGAGACAATAAGAATCGGAGAAAACATAAGTCAAAGCCTAGTCATATGAAATTGCCTAACACTAATGTTCATAAATATCAGAATCAAACCTATACACAGAAAGTTTGAACATTACTGTGCAAAGTGCGATCCACTAAACATGACAAATTCTATAACATTATCCTTCCAAGACGCAATGCGGCTACACTTTCGATAAATTGGCGAGCAGTCATCCTTATTCAGCATCAGATTCAAATGCTTGAACCTCTCGAAGTCGGAAGGAGATGACTTTGTCACATATGCAGGCCTTGTGAACTGCAAATGTGAATGGTTCAAGCTAGCCTAATTAACAAATGATCAATTCAAATGTTTGATTTTTGTTTGTGGCTCGCATTCATCAAGCGACAATGACATCCGTACACGCATACTAGCCAAAATTAGGCAAGATCCAAGCATTACACTCCACCAAGTTAACATGGAATGTCAACGCTTCCTTAATCTCAAACTAGTTACTACTCTGATTCAGGAAAGAAATCCATAAACACCCAATGTTGTGAATGCAGTCCATCGAGGTCATCCTAACAACAATAATTCAATTCATTTAGCAGAACACAGTCACAAGTCATACCACATGGGCCATAGCTGGAATTGTTGGAATTGTGGTGAATGGAAATTTATTCGGATGTGCCCATTCAAGCACTCCAAATGTGAGAAATGCACAGGAGCTACAAGAGACTTGTAAAGTAGCATTCAGCACTGGCTTTGGCCTATGTGTGACATTAAAATGAGGAATTAAGATAGTTTTCCTCCCAAAAAGGCCAGGCTCATATGCAGCCTTAGAACAAGTGGACCAAGAACCCAAACATTTGGAAGCCACAGGCATTTTAACTTCAGTCAGCTATTCACAATGGGCTACACTGATCGTTGTTGTTACAAAAGTAAATGGAACTATTCGCGTGTGCACCGATTATTCTACTGGCCTAAACAATGCTCTCGAAGATCATCAATATCCTCTTCCAATACCCGAGGATATGTTTACTAAATGGTACATGTTTTGAAACAGGGATGTGAAACTGTATTTGCTAAATATGTGTGGTAATGATGTGTCATTCTTCACCCCTCAAAGTGCA
Organism: Palaemon carinicauda; assembly: GCF_036898095.1. NCBI lineage: Eukaryota > Metazoa > Arthropoda > Malacostraca > Decapoda > Palaemonidae > Palaemon > Palaemon carinicauda. The sequence goes on along the minus strand of NC_090744.1, from coordinate 15,004,702 downwards.
AAGGCCCCTACAATCTTCTTCAAAAATAGTGCTGTAGATAGTATGCCACAACACTCTGATAGGGAAATGACTTCAGATATACTAAAACACACTGTTTTATTGTTAAGGAATTGTTTCTTGAAAGAGGACTTTGAGCTCAATGACAAATTTTGTGACGCCAATGAACTTGAGAAAGCGTACAGAGACATAGCAATTTCAGATGAAGTTGCCGAAGTGTTCTCAACACTGTTTGACTTTGATGTGAAGTGCAATTACAATGACCCTGACAACTCACAGCATAAAAACCTGGATGACTGTGACATTTCTGATGGAAAAATGAGAAAAATACTCTCTGTTTATCAGGTCATGTTTTACATAGTGAACAATGGTAGAAAGCGCACTCCTCTGCACATGCTGAACTCAGAAGCAATATACAATGCTTGCAGTTCAAAAACTCTCATCTCAAGTTTCAATCGGTTTAGACTTGCAACCAGTTATGATGAGGTTCTTCGCTATCATTGTGATATGGCTTCATATATCACTGAATCAAATCGGGGTCAGGTCCCTCTTCCCAGTCAGTTTGATTGAAGTAGATTTACTATTGGCTGAACTAAATCACAGAATTGAAGAGGCCGACGTAAGAATGATCCCACATGCCCTGCATGCTGTCAAGGGTGGAGCTTCAAGAATCATCTTATTGTCAAATGACACAGATGTCCTGGTACTTGGACTTCATTACTGGAATCTCTTGAGAGGTTATGGCCTCAAGGAACTGTGGATAAGAGCAGGTGTGGGAAATGCAACCAGACACATACCACTGCATACCTTGGCAGAGAAGATGGACCCTGAGATCCGCAAAGTCATACTACCACTCCATCACCTTACTGGTTGTGATTCATCAAGCAAATTTGGAACTAAATCTTCTGGTTTGAAAGCAAAGCCTGCTCAATATCTCTGTGAATTTGGGAAGGATCCAACCAATATTGACTTTGCGGCAGTTGAAGAGTATCTTGTGAACGTCTTCAAATCTGGAACACCATGTAAATCAATGGACCAGCTGAGGCATCATCTCTACCATCACAGCAAGAAGACCATATTAGACCTTCCTCCAACTAGTCGCTCAGTTAAAGGACACATACTTCGAGCATTCTATGGGACATACTTGCAGTTACACTGCCTTGACAATGCAGAACTAAACCCGTGCGAGTTTGGCTTCTATCAGGACTACTGCGCTCTGCTGCCCGAGAGAATGCAGTTATTGCTTCCAAATGATTTTCCACTCCCATGCAAATGTTCTGCCTGTGCTACCCAGCGCTGTCCTTGCAGACAAAATCAAATTACATGTTGCCCCTACTGCAGCTGCCAGTCAAACAACACAGGCTGTAGAAATCCGGTATCATAGAATCGTTTCACTAGTAAATAGGTTTCATGCATGCAACTGATATTCTTCTAAAATGTTGGTGTAAAGGTTGATGGAAAATGATTTTTGTACCCTTCTTATCATATCTGTTAAGTTAAATGATGTTCCTGTGCATTGCTGTATGTCTGTCTTTTGCATGTATGTAATTGGCAAAAGTTGCCGATTTTCGCTATTTTCAACTCAACCTCAAAGGACTACTATTTGTGTTGGAGACTTCAATTCTTTTTCTAAAATTACCTAATATTATATGGTATTCAGATGTGCATTCAAATAAACAGTTATATCATCATGAGTTTTTTTGTTGGCCTTCAAATGAAAGAAAGTCTTAATTTCAAGCATAAGTAAAATTACGTCACACTTTGACCTCTGGTGACCTTGACTTTCATCTGATGACCTTGAACTTGTTTTCATGTTGTAGATAACTAAACTAGCTTCAATTTAAGCACCAACACAAAACCATAGGTTAATTGTGTGCAATGTTGTGTTAATTTTAATTTCCCGTACCCCTAACTTTTGGAGCGATTTTGCATCAGAGCATTTCTAACAAACTAGTGAATATCTCCATTACTGCCGGGTTTCAGAACAAACACCCTCGCTAAAATGTGCCCAAGGTGGTCCACTATCAAAATCAGGTGGGTAATTTTGTGGACATAAAATGGATGCAAACACCCCTTGGCTCCAGGACTATACCTATTTAGTATACCCAGAACACAGTGGAAATAGCAAACTTCAGTGGTTATTATGATTAGCCATCTAGCTTCTCAGCATACTCGGTGTACAGGGGAGACAGCTGATTTCTTAGGTTACTAATATTGACTGCTTAGCTACATATTAAACACAGAAAACAAGGGAAATAGTAGACTTCAGTGGTTATAATGATTACCTATCTAGTTGCTCAGCATAATAGGAGCACAGTGTAAACAGTTGATTCCTTTAGTTATTACGATTGACCACTTAGCTACTTGGTACACCCGGAACACAGGAGAAATACTGAGTTACGGACTATTCTTCGAGAAAACAATTAATCGTAAACAGTTGTTCGATATTAATTTTTCGAAAACCAATTGTTCGACACAACAGTTGTTCGAACTAACAATTGTTCAAAAAACATAGCTATAGAGATTTGTTTAATTGTTCAAAGAAAATAACAAGAAACAGTTGTTCATAAATATTTATTTCATAAACACTTACTTGGTGTATGTTATGAAGTACAAAAATTAGTATTAATGGATATAAAAAAAAGAGAATAAAAAGAACATTAATTTATTTCCGGCTAATACAAGATGAAACAAGTTTAAATGATATTTAAAAAAAAATATCTGCAAGTTTACAAAGTGAAATGATATAGAATTGCTCGTAAATAATCGATCACATCCTGATACTCAAAGAATTTAGCATTAAGCGACTTCAAGCGTTCTGCAGACTTCTATAAACACACTGACACAAATGAAAAAACACCCGTAATGGTTACTAGATGGAAATTCTTCCTTAACTGCCTTTATTATAGCGGGCTCAAAATCTGTGTTTACAGGCTGAACATCTATAAGTCGGTGATATTGTTTTAACAGTTCTAAGGAATTTTCTATACATTTCATCTTTCTTATTCGGTAATAAGGCATAAAACAAAGGTATAACATAGCCGTTTTTCATTTCATGAATTGTATAAAGCTGCTCGAAAATAACTGGCACAATTTTAAAGGAACCATCTATAAAATAATTCTTGCATGGAGCAAATACACCGAGATTTCTCTGGGTTTAACCCTGGATAGGTACGGTGGGTCGTTTGCGACCCCGAGCGTCAAAAAAAAACAGGTTTTTCTCACGTGACTCACCCCTGTGACTGAATTTGTGGGTGATCGACCTGCAGGAGGTGTCTCCCCTACACGCTCTAGTAGTGTCCAGATGTGCATTGCTGTAGCTGTACTCCTTCCCCGATTTCTGAGACGCGTCGGGGTCGTTCGCGTCCGAGTTTACCCTTCTGAGGTAGTTTGCATAATTATCAAAGTTATTACGTATTATGAAATTGTCGTAGAATGGTGCAACTTGTATAGGTTATCAGTTGTGGAAAGTCTTGGTGGATTGTTTGGCTACCATGTGCATGTTTTTTTTTTTAGTTAAAATGTCGTTCATCACCACGAGGACCATTTTACCGCGAGTGCCCCTTTTTCATTTTTTTTCATTTTTTTGCCAAGTCATTTTTCCGTAAGATATTGCCAAATAGTGTCGTAAAACTTTTGCTTGTTTAGTGTTGGAAAGTGTGTCTAGATGATCTGGCTACCCATGCATGACTTTGTTTTTGTCAGATACGACGTAGTTATTGGTATATTGGGTATTTAACTGCGGTTACCAATTTCTGTTTTTTTTTCAATATTTGTAAAAATTACTACGTAGTAAGGAATTGCCGTATATTATTCATTTTTTTTTCATGTTTATGTGTTAGAAAGTGTGCCTTGATGGTTGGGCTAACACGTGCATGTCTTTTTTTTTATCTGAGATGTCGTATATTAGAATGTCGGGCATTTTACCGCGAGTGTCCCTTTTTAATTTTTTTTAATTTTTTTGCCAAGTCATTTTTCCGTAAGATATTGCGAAATAGTGTCGTAAAACTTTTGCTTTTTTAATGTTGGAAAGTGTGTCTAGATGATCTGGCTACCCATGCGTGATTTTGTTTTTGTCAGATACGACGTAGTTATTGGTATATTGGGTATTTAACTGCGGTTGCCAATTTCTGTTTTTTTTTCAATATTTGTAAAAATTTACTACGTAGTAAGGAATTGCCGTATATTATTGATTTTTTTTTCATGTTTATGTGTTAGAAAGTGTGCCTTGATGGTTGGGCTAACACGTGCATGTCTTTTTTTTTTATCTGAGATGCCGTATATTAGAATGTTGGGCATTTTTCCGCGAGTGCCCCTTTTTATTTGTTTTACATTTTTTTGCTTAGTCATGTTACCGTAAGGAATTGGCAAGTAGTGTCGCAAAACTTATATTTTTATAGTGTTGGAAAGTGTTTCTAGATGATCTGGCTACCCATGCCAATTTTTTTTTAGCCAGATATGGCGTATATATAAGTATGTGTTCGATTTTCCTGTGATTGCCATTTTTTCGTTTTTTCCCATTTCTTTCAAAATTACTACGTACTAAGGAACTATCACAGAGTAATATTTCATTTATATGTTTATTTGTCGGAAAATATGCCTTGATGGTTTGCCTAGCACGTGGCTGAAATTTTTTTTTTCTGAAATGCCGTATATTAGAATGGCCATTTTTCCACGAGTGCCCCTTTTTATTGGTTTTGCATTTTTTTGCTTAGTCATGTTACCGTAAGGAATTGGCAAGTAGTGTCGCAAAACTTATATTTTTATAGTGTTGGAAAGTGTTTCTAGATGATCTGGCTACCCATGCCTATCTTTTTTTTAGCCAGATATGGCGTATATATAGGTATGTGTTCGATTTTCCGGTGATTGCCATTTTTTCGTTTTTTCCCAATTCTTTCAAAATTACTACGTACTAAGGAACTATCACAGAGTAATGATTCCTCTAGATGTTTATTTGTCGGAAAATTTTGTTTACTTTTTTTTTGATTGAATATCATCAAATTTTTTTAGCTAAAATATTGTTTTACATTTTTTTTTTCGATTTTATTTCCCTTAAAAAAAAATTTTTGGGTCAGAATTTTAATTTTATAGTCGTAAAATAATCGACAATTATCCAGCAACCCACCATACAATTTTTATTCATATCCAATAATAATTAGATTAGTAAATAACACCTTGAAATTGACATACCCTTCCTACATTTCAAGTGGCAGATTAGGGAGTCTGAGTCAGTGTGGTTGGCGGCCATTTTGTGGACATATCCGAAGCGTAAGCTGCCTCTATCTATATATATTCTTGTTCCCTATAGAATTTGTGATATTTTGGTATATTTTTACCTGCATAAATATCATATTATATATTAAATATATGTATTTTTTTACGAAATTTCCAAGTACTCAAAAAATTACCTTTAGATATGGCCCCTGATATAAATGTAATTTACAAAATAATGAAGATTTTTTTACATATTTCTATTTTAGGATAACATATGTTTATTCCCTAAAAAAATTAGCCACTTCCTATTTCATTTGGGTACCCAAAAAAATTCATGAAATTTGGACAATTTTTTTTGGCCAAAAAAAGTTACCCTTTTTTTCTCATTTCAGATCTTCACCTCCATGGGTCTGACTTCATCCAAAATACATCAAGATGTGTCCTAAACATTCAAGAATCAATTCCTAAAAGGATTTGTGTATATATGTATAAACTTTTTTTTTATGAATTTTTATGTCAGGTCTTTTTTTTTTCTACTTAATTTTTAAAATATTTATAATAAATAGTTTTTCTACAGATGAGTAGTATTTATCTTTACAGTTGTTTTAAGCATTCATTGAAGTTTTTTTTTGGCAAAAGAAAAAAGGAGGTTACTGCAAAAACTGATTTTTCAAGAATTTTTTTTGGCGTCGGGGTCGTTCGCGTCCGAGTATACCCTTAAAGGGGTGTCCGAGGACCGTACCTATCCAGGGTATAAAAATAACAGCATTCTGTCTTCTACTTTTCCGGAATATTATATCAAGAAAAATTTGCCCTTGCTTGTTCTCGTATCTTGTCCAGGTAATATTAAGTCTTTTCGATGACTAACAGTTGATCTACAGTGGTCTTCCAGCCTCACTCGATTGATTGTTCGCTTTCTACTGCTAGTTTGCGGTAGAGCAACTGCAACATAACCACTTAATTCTGCAGATGCGTTAGACATGATATAATGAGGAGAAGCTCGTGTTAATCTTGCGTCAGTCTTCACTTTATCTATAAACTGTCGTACTTCAACATTTGTCGAGTTTCCTGAGTGATTATGTTCGCCAGAAGTAGAACTGATCGAGCCATCAATTGTTATAGAGCGACCTTTGCATTTTTCAGCAAAATGTTGTCATTTCCAATACACCTTTGACCTTACTTGCTTGTCCTTCACATATAAGAATCCATCCAGTAATAGCATGGCTCTTCCTTTCTCGCTTTGAATAAATTCAGCCATGGCTCTTTGCAAAGGGTATTTCCTCTAAACTAAAAAAATCTTATTGAGTTTTCTCGGAAAACAAACATTGACAAAGAACAAAATATTTTCTATATCTATCTTTTTCAAACAATTGTAAATTCGAACAAGTGCTGTGTCGAACAACTGGTTTTCGAAGAATTAATTTCGAACAACTGTTTTTGAATAATTGTTTTCGAAAAATTGTCCGGATACGGAAATTCTAGACTCCAGTGGTTATAATGATTAGCAATCTACCTACTCAGCAGAATTCGAGCATAGGGGAAACAGTTGATTCCTATGTATAATACGATTGATTACTTATCTACTTAGTAAACCCAAACACAGGGGAAATAGTAGACATCTGTTGTTATAATGATTAGCCATTTAACTACTCAGCGTACTCAGACCAATGGGAAAACAGTTGATTCCTCTAGATTTACAATTGGTTACTTAGTTACTAAGTAAACACAAAATACAGGGGAAATAGCAGGTTTCAGTGGTTATTATGATTAGCAATCTAGTTACTCACCATAAACTATCTAGCTATTCAACATACTTGGAGCAGAGAAAAAAACAGTTGAATCCTGTGGTTATTACGATTAGCTATTTAGTTACGCACTAAACCCAAAACATAGGGGAAAGAGCAGGTTTCAGTGATTAATATCATAAGCTATCTAGCAACTCAGTATAATCAGACCACAGGGGAAACAGTTGATTCCTGTGATTATTACTATTGACTACTTAGCTACTTAGAAAACCCAGAACACAAGAAAATAGTAGACTCCACTAGTTATAATATTAGCTATCCGGCTACTCAGATTACTCAGATCAATATGGAAAGATTGTATTTCTTTGGTTATTACAATTGACTACGTACCTACGTAGTCAACCAAGAGCCCAGGGGAAAGAGTAGACTCGAGTGGTTATAATGATTATCTATCTAGCTAATCAACCTATTTGGAACACAGTGGAAACAGTTGATTCCTGTAATTATTACGATTAGCTACCTGGGTACTTAGTAAACCCAGAATACATGGGATATGGCAGACTTCAGGGGTTTTTAGGATTAGCTATCTATCTAGTCAGCATAATTGGAGCACAGGGGAAGCGGTTGATTCCTGTGGGCATTACGATTTACTACTTTGCAGCTTAGTAAACCCAGAAGACAGGGGAAATGAAAAGACTCCAGTGATTATGATGATTATCTATCAAGCTACTCAGCACGTTCGAAGCACAGGGGAAAGAGTTGATTCCTTTGATTTTACGATTCACTACATAACTACTTTGTGATCCCAGATGAGAGGGAAAATAGTAGACTCCGGTGATTTTAATGATTACCTACCTATATACTCAACATACTTGGTGCACAGGAGAAACAGTTGATTCCTTTGGTTTTTAAGAATGGGTACTTAGCTACTTAGTAAACCTAAAGCACAGGCGAAAATGTTGATTCCTTTGGATATGAAGATTGACTATTTAGCTACTTAGTAAACCTAAAGCACAGGCGAAAATCTTGATTCCTTTGGATATGAAGATTGACTATTTAGCTACTTAGTAAACCCAGAACACAGGGAAATAGGAGACATCGGTGGCTCTAATGATTGACTATCTAGCTACTCAGCATAATCAGAACACAGGGGAAACAGTTGATTACTTTGGTTATTATGATTAATTACTTAGCTATCTGGTAAATTCATAACAAATAAGAAATAGTACACTTTAGTGGTTTTAATGGTTAGCTATCTAGCTACTCAGCATAATCGGAGAACAGGAAAAAAATAATAATTCATTTGATTATTCCGATGGACTACTTATCCATTTTGTAAACAGAGAACAAAGGGGAATAGTAGACTCCAGACGTTAGAATAATAAGCCATCTAGCTACTCAGCCTATTTGAAGCATAGAAGAAACAGTTAATTCCTTTGTTTATTATGATTAAATACTTAACGACTTAGTAAACCCAAAACACAGGGGAAATAGTTTACTCCAGTGTTTATTATGACTGACTTTTTAGGTACTCAATAAACTTGGAACACAGGGGAAATAGTAGACTATAGACATTATAATGATTACCTATCTGGCTACTCAGCATAATTGGAGCACAGCAGAAGTAGTTGATTCCTTTGGTTATTATAATCGACTACTTAGCTACTTAATAAACTCAGAATAAAGGGAAATAGCAGACTTCAGGGGCTATTATGACTAGCTATCTTGTTATCCATCATACTCCAAGCACAGGGGAAACAGTTGATTCCTTTGGTTATTACTCTCGACTACTTATCTACTTAATAAACCAAAAACACAAGGGAATTAGAAGACTTCAGTGGTTGAAAGGATTTGCTGTCTAGCTACTCAGCATATTTGGACCATAGGGGAACAGTTGATTCCTTTGGTTATTATGATTAGCTACTTAGCTACTTGGTGAACCAAGACCAAGGGGGAAATAGTACACTCCAGGGGTTATTACGATTGGCTACTTGGTAAACCTAATGCACAAGTAAAATAGTTGACTCCAGTGGTCACTACAATTCGTTAATTAGCTACTTATTAAATCGAGAGCACAAGGGAAATGATATACTTTATTGGTTATTAGGGTTAGTTATCTAGCTATCTAGCAAATCCAGAGCATAGGGGAAACAGGTTATTCCGTTGGTTATTACGATTGGCTACTGAGCTACTTCGTAAACATGAACACGGGAGAAATATTAGACTACAGTATCTATTACGATTAGCTACTTAGTAAACCTTGGATACAGGAGAAATAGTTGACTCGAGTGGTAATTACGAATGGCTACTTAGCTATTTATTAATCCTTGAACACAACATGTAATAGTAGAACGCCTGTAAATATTATGTATAGCTATTGAACTTCTCAGTAAACTCGGAGCACAGTAGAAATAGTTGAATTTGTTGTGTTGGTTATTACAATCGGATATTTTTGTTACTTAGTAAACCCCAAAACCAGGTGAAATAGCAGACTTTATTGGTTATTACTAGCTATCTAGCTACTCACTATTACAGGAGTACAGGGAAAACAGTTGCATCCTGCGGTTTTTTACAAATGACTACTTAGGTACCTAGTGAACCCAGAACTGCGGGGAAATAGTAGACTCCAGTGGTTCAAATGATTAGCTATACAGCTACTCACCAAACTCAGGGCACAATGAAAAACATATGATTCCTTTGGTTATTACGATTTACTACATAGCTATTTAGTAAATTCAAAACACAGGGGAAATACCAGACTTTAGTTGTTATTATGATTCGCTATCTAGCTATTCAGCATACTGGGAAAAAAGGAGAAACAGTTGTTTCCTTTGATTGATATGATTTACTACTTAGCTACCTAGGAAACCAAAAACACAGAGGAAATAGAAGACTCCAGTGGTTATAATGATCTAGCCAGTCAGCATCCTTTGAGCATAGGAAAAACATTTGATTTCTTTGGTTATTATAATTGACTACTTAGCCACTCAGTAAACCCAAGACACACATGAAATAGCAGACAAAAGTAGTTATAATGATTAGCTATTTAGCTACTGATATACTCAGAGAACAGGGGAAACAGTTGATTCCTATGGTTATTTTATGACCTATTTAGTTACTTAGTGAACTCAGAACAAATGGGAAATAGCATGTTTCAGTGGTTATTATGATTAGCAATCTAGCTTCTCAGAATAACACGAGCTCAGGGGAAATAGTTGATTCATGTGGTTATTACAAATGACTACTAAGCTTTGTAACAGACCCAGAACACAGGGTAAATAGAAGACTCCAGTGGTTATAATGATTAGCGCTGTAGCTACAAAGCGAATTCGAGCATAGTAGAAACAGTTGATTCCTTTGGTTGTTACACTGACTACTTAGCTACATATCAAACCCAGAACACAGGGGAAATATTAGACTGCAATGGTTATAATGATTAGCTATCTAACTACTCAACATACTCGGAGCACATGAGGAACAGTTGATTCATTTGGTTATTACGATTGCCTACTTAGTTGCTCAATAAATCCAGAACAAAGGGGAAATAGAAAGTTTAAGTGGTTATTATGATTACTTATCTAGCTACTCGGCATTATCGGATGACAGGAGAAACAGTTGATTTTTGTGGTTATTACGATTGACTAGTTAACTACTCAGTAAACTCAAACCACAGGGAAAATATTAGACTCCAGTGGTGTCAGAAGAATAAATGTTTTTGAGTGGATTTCATATATACATGATTTATTCATGTTTTTAATGCATTTATTCATGAGTTTTATCAATGAATAGGAAATAGAGAGACAAAAGGTTTTAGATGTAATTGTGAACAGTAGGCAGGTATTTTAAGAAATGCATTGAGTGTCATGAATTGAAAGCATCAGCATCCTGTTTGCTATTTTAGTACATTCGTATTGTTCATAAGTGACACAGATGGATGCCAAGCAGGAGGTCAGGAAACAAACGAACTTTCATGTGATTGAGGGCAGCATGACACGCCCGGACTATTGTATATAAACCAAATGCTCACAGGTAGGCGCCCTCTTCTAGTGCTAACTGCGAGTTTAAAAAGGCCTCTAATGACCTACATTTAACTTTCCTCTGATGAGGTAGAATACAGAATCTGTTCCAAGGTCCGTTTGCTGCAGACGACATTCTCGACGGAATGAAATACATCACTACCAATTAGCAGCCGATTAGAGGGAAACACTTCTCCTGTAATACAACGAAGGACGTCAAGTTTTTCTCTCACTCGCGCACTCAGGAAGGTAATATCAGTTTACAAGGACCGAGTTGTCCCGCGGTGTTATAGAACATCGCGAAGGCCCTCAACACACCTGGACTGACTTTACTCTCAGCAGACAGCTTAAGATTGTTGGAATAGGCCTATTCTTCGTGAAGAAGCACAAGTTCGTCGGCCTGATTCAAGACATCCAATCATATTTCTACGTTTTGAGTGTGATTTTCATTGTGTGTTAAACCAAATTTCTATTAAGTACAAGTAGAGTAATGAAAATGGTTTATTGTATCCCTCACCCATTTTAATGTTATTCTCCTGAGAGACTATAAAAGATAAAGTAAGAGGACTTATAATTAACTTTGAAAATTTTTTATTTAATGGTTTCAAGTACTAAGAGATGATCATATAGAAAGATAAAATGTGAAGCTTCATTTCATTAAACATTTTTGGAGCCATCACATAGATTGGTGGCATCAGTAAGGGATACCTTGCTATATTATAATAACAGTGCTTAAACTAATATTGGTCTTATTTCAGATATAGTTGAAGAAATAATAAAATAAAAATCTCAAGAAAATTTTGGGATTAGCGAAAGGAAATAAGACTCAAGGAGTGCGTGATTAGCCTATGTGTTTCGTTCGCTCACTTGTTTTTCGTTTTGTAATTAATTACGTCTCCCAATAGAGTAAAGAGTTAGGGCATTTGTCTCCCATAAGATTAAGAATTGTGATGAGTTTTTTTTCTTCCTAATTGTGCTATGAGTCTTGATAGTATATTTGATATGCTAACCCAGTATCATTATGGCTTGAGATTAACCGCAGACAGACGATCACGAATTAGGTCCAGAAGTGCTGGTATAGGACGACATCCGACTTTCCCTGGAAATTTCAGTTTGAGTAACACAAATTCGAGTCCTGTAAGGACAACCCAGAAAAACAAAGGTTAGAGGAATATAATGAAGATAAGTGGTTAGCCGATACAAAGAGTAAGATCGCTAGTTTTAAAATAACTGATGAAGTAGCAAAAATTAAGCAGGCAATGATGTTGATGAATGTAGACGTTCGTGATGCTCACACTACATTAAATGGTAAGGCACTGGAAAACATGACAACTTTCAATGAATTTGAGGAATAATTAAGATTATTTTGGCGATCAGCCAAGAGACCAATCTATTGTTGAGCTTATATAGATCTATGTCAGCTAAATTTGAAGGTGACTCCATGCCCAGTTTGTATACACTGGTTCAAAATCCTTTATGAGTAGTTAGGGAAGATATCGTGTCATTATTCACAATTAGTGTGGGAAACAACTCAATTTGATGAGCATAACAACAAACTGGTCAATTTAGATGAGATTTGGACTTATATAGCCTATGGAACTTTGTATGCAGCCTTTGGTGAAATAGAAAGGATGGCCTATAAAGAAATAGAGTTATATCCTACACAGAAAATCACAAGAACTTTGTGTAAAATTCAGGAGGAAATACAGAAAAAGGAGACCTAAATTGAAGAGGTAACCTTTTCGGCGATTACAAAACAGATGAAGTATAGTAATTACATGGAAGATAAAAATAAAGAGTTTAGCAAGAATAAGAATTACAATAGATACTATCAGAATAACAAGCCCCTCTCTAAGACAAATAGAGAAAATGAACAAAACAAGGGAAATTATAATGACACAAATAAATCTAGGGGAAATTATCATCATAAAGGAACTGGACCAAAGAATAGGTACTGCAAGTATTTTCAAAGGGGAGGTCACATAGACCAAGAATGCTGGTACCAAGGCAAGAAAGATAGTAAGCCCTCAGAAAGTACTCCTCAGAATACCCTTCAGACACAGGCAAAGGATAATTCAAATCCTAGCACATTCACCATAATCAGAGCACAGGGAAAACTGATAATTCCTGTGGTTATTGCGATTGAATACTTAGCTACCCAGTAAACTCTGAAGACAGGTGAAACAGTAGACTTCAGTGGTAATAAGGATTAGTTATCTAGCTGCACAGTATAATCAAAGCACAGGCTAAATAGTTGACTCCTGTATTTATTATGATCGACTACTTAGCTACTTAGTAAACCCAGAACACACAGGAAATAGTACACTTTAGAGGTTATAATAATTAGCGATCTACCTACTCAGACTAATTTGAGCACAGGGGAAACAGGTTATTCCTTTGGTTATTATGATTGACAATTAGCTCCTTAGTAAACCTAGAACACGAGGAAGATAGTAGACTCTAGTGCTTATTACAATTAGCTACTTGGTAAACCCAAAACTGGAGAAATAGTTGACCACAGTGGTTATATGATTGGCTGTTTAGCTACTCAGCAAATACGGAGCACAAGGGAAACACTTTACTCCAGTGTTTATTACGACTGACTTTCTTATCTAGCTACTCAGCACAATCGGAGCCGAGAGGAAACTGTTGATTCCTTTTATTATTTTGATTGACTTCTTACCTATCTAGTAAACAAAAAACAAAGTGCAAATAATTGACTTCGGACGTCATAATGATTAGCTCCCTGGCTAATCACCGTACAAGGAGCACAGGGGGAACAGTTCATTCTGTTGGTTATTAAGATAGGCTACTTAGCTACTTAATAAGCCCAAAACAAGGCGAAAATTTTGCACTCCAGTAGTTAAGAAGATTGGCTACTTGGTAAACCAAAAAAAGAGGAAATAATTCACTCCAGTGGTTATTGCAATTGGCTACTTAGCTACTTAGCATACCCAAAACACAAGGGATATAGTAGATGCCTGCGGTTATTATGATGAGCAATCTAGTTACTCAGCAAACAAGGAGAACAAGGGAAACAGTGAATTCCGTTGGTTATCCCAATTAGTTACTTTGCTAATTAGTAAACCAAAACACATGGGGAATAGTACACTCAAGTGGTTATTTGATCGGCTAATTAAACCCCAAAATACAGGAGAAAATGTTGACTCCAGTGGTGATTACGAATGGCTACACAGCTACTTAGTAAACCCAGAGCACAAGGGATTTATAGACCCAAGTTGAGCAGAGTTGAAACAATTGATTCTGTTTGTTATTATGATTGGCTACTTACGTATTTAGTAAACCGGAAACACTGGGGTAATAGTAGATTGCCGTGGTTATTATGATTACCGTCTAGGTACACACCATACTCGGAGACAGGAGAAATAGTTGATTCCGTTGATTATTAGGATTGGCTACTTGGGTACTTATCAAACACAGATGACTTTGAAAATAGCAGACTTTAGGGGTTATTATGATCAGCTGTCTAGATACTTAGCATAATCTGAGCAGAGGGGTAACACCAGATTCCTATGATTATTACAATTGACTACTTAGCTACTTAGTAAACCCAGAAAAAAAGGGATATAATAGACTTCAGTGGTTTTAATGATTATTTATCTAGCTACTTAGCATTCTCAGAGCACAGAGAAAAACGTGGATTCCTTTAGTTATTATGATTGACTACATAGCTACTTAGTAAACCTAAAACACAGGGGAAATTTTAGACTTCTTGTGGTTATTATTATTAGCTATCTAGCTATTATTATTATTATTATTATTATCATTAGCCAAGCTGCAACCCTAGTTGGAAGAGCAAGATGCTATAAGCCCAAGGGCTCCAACAGAGAAAAATAGCCCAGCGAGGAAAGTCTAATGAGGAAATAAATAAATGATAAGAATTAACAATATATCATTTTAAAAACAGTAGCAGCGTCAAAACAGATATGTCCTATATAAACTATTAACAATGTCAATATCAGATATGTTATATATAAACAATAAAAAGACTCATGTCAGCCTGGTCAACATAAAAACATTTGCTCCTAATTTGAACTTTCGAAATTCTACTGATTCAACTACCCGATTAGGAAGATCTTTCCACAACTTGGTAACAGCTGGAATAAAACTTCTAAAATACTGTCTAGTATTGAGCCTCATGATGGAGAAGGCCGGGCTATTAGAATTAACTGCCTGCCTAGTATTATGAACAGGATAGTATTGTCCAGGGAGATCTGAATGTAAATGATGATCAGAGTTATGAAAAATCTTATGCAACATGCATAATGAACTAATTGAACGACGATGCCAAAGATTAATATCTAGATCAGGAATAAGAAATTTATTAGACCGTAAGTTTCTGTCCAACAAATTATGATGAGAATCAGCAGCTGAAGACCAGACAGGAGAACAATACTCGAAACAAGGTAAAATGAAAGAATTAAAACACTTCTTCAGAATAGATTGATCACCGAAAATCTTAAAAGACTTTCTCAATAACCCAATTTTTTGTGCAATTGAAGAAGACACAGACCTAATGTGTTTCTCAAAAGTAAATTTGCTGTCAAGAATCACACCTAAAATTTTAAAAGTCATACAAATTTAAAGAAACATTATCAATACTGAGATCCGGATGTTGAGGAGCCACCGTCCTTGACCTACTTACAATCAAACTTTGAGTGTTGTTAGGATTCAACTTCATACTCCATAATTTGCACCATGCAATAATTTTAGCTAAATTTCTATTAAGGGATTCACCAACCCCAGATCTACATTCAGGGGATGGAATTGATGCAAAGAGAGTAGCATCATCTGCATATGCAACAAGCCTGTTTTCTAGGCCAAACCACATATCATGTGTATATAGTATGAAAAGTAATGGGACAAGAACACTACCCTGTGGAACACCGGATATCACATTCCTATACTCACTATGGTGCCCATCAACAACAACTCTTTGAGATCTATTACTTAAAAAATCAATAATGATGCTAAGAAACGACCCACCCACTCCCAACTGTTTCAGTTTGAAAACAAGGGCCTCATGATTAACACAGTCAAAGGCAGCACTAAAATTAAGGCAAATCATACGAACTTCCTGACCACAATCAAGGGATTTCTGTACAGCATTGGAGATTGTAAGAAGGGCATCACATGCTCCAAGGCCTTTACGAAAACCAAATTGCAAACTAGGGAGTAAATGATTACCTTCAATAAACCTATTAAGACGTTTTGCCAGAAGACGTTCAAAAACTTCAGATAATATGGGAGTTATGGAAATTGGGTGATAATCAGTGGGACTTGAGCTACCACAAACACATTTACATAGAGGAGTAACATTGCCAATTCTCCAACAAGTGCTAAAAGCTCATATTCTTGCTAACTTGCGCAAAATAACAGATAACTTTGGAGCTAAGAAATCTGCTGTCTTTATAAAAAACAAAGGAAAAATACCATTTGGATCTACACTTCCATAAGCATCAAGGTCCATCAACAGAGCTTTAATCTCGCGAGATCGAAAAGCTAAACTAGTTAGTTTAGCCTCAGGAAAACAGGAATGAGGAACTTCAAGTTTTTCATTACGCTGTTTACTGTCAAAAACATCAGCCAACAGGGTTGCCTTTTCGTTTGAGCCATCTGGTTTAATTAAAGGAGGAACTGTTGCATCTACACCAAAGAGTACAGATTTAAGGGTAGACCACCATTTATGTTCCTGAGTTGTACCAGAAAGGGTTTCTTTTATGGTTAAATTGTACTCCTTTTCAGTTGAGGCAGAAACTCCCTGAGCAAAAGCTCGAAGCTGAGTATAGTTGTTCCAGGTCAAATCTGATCAATTACCCTTACAAAGGTGATAGGCCTCCTGCTTCTCCAAATAAGCACGTCTACAATCATCATTGAACCACGGTTTGTCCTTCACTCGGTACCTTAGCACACGAGAAGTGATACGCCTATCAATTATGTTGACTAGATTCTCATTCAAAGGGCCAACAGGATCTACACTATTATATAATTGTGACCAATTCAAGCATAAAAGATCATGCAAAATCCTATTCCAGTCTGCTTGGGATTTCATATAAATTTTACAAGAGTATGATATATCAGGGACAGGCTGTTCAGTCTTCACTACTAATGAAATCAAGGCATGATCCGATATCACGACTGGAGAACCAACCTTACTAGTTATAACGCCAGGGGAGTGAGTGTATACGAGGTCTAAGCAATTACCAGACCTGTGAGTAGCTTCATTTATGATTTGCTCACAGCCTGATTCAGAGGCAAAGTGTAAAGCTCTTAAGCCATGGCGATCGGTAGGAGAGATAGAACTTAACCACTCCCTATGGTGAGCATTAAAATCACCAACAAAGACAAAAGAAGCCTTTCTATCATCTTCTTGTACTTTAGCCATAATGGTAAGAAGACAATCGAAGATAGAATCATCCATGTCTGGATTCCGGTAGATCGAACAAAAATAAAAGTTGTTATGCCTGCCACAAACTTTCATTACCTGAATCTCATGACATCCACATTGATAGCAGGACTTATGAGAAGCAGGGTACTCAGGGTACCGCCATTCCCCTGGTCCTAGGGATGGCATGACGTTTCAACATTATCGGCTTCTTAAAACCAGTTATAAGGAGCTCAGATGAGTGCCTCATTTTTAGAAACCAAAGTTTCTGAGCACAAAAGAATAGGAGATCAGGGAAAATGGTTGATTCTTATAGTTATTACGATGGACTACTAAGCTATTCAATAAAGAAAGAACATAGGAGGGAGAGTAGACTCCAGTGGTTATAATGATTAGCGATCTAGCTAATCAACTTAATTAATTCAAGCACAGGGGAAACAGTTGATTACTATGGTTATTACAATTGATTAATTAGCTACATAGTAAACACAAAACAAGTAGGAAATATTAAACTCCAGTGGTTATAATGATTAGCTATCTAGCTACCTGGCATAATCAGGGCACAAGGAAAACCGTTAATTCCATCAATTATTACGATTGGCTACTTAGTTAGTAAACACAAAACACAATGGAAATACCAGGTTTCAGTGGTTATTATGATTAGCTCTACCTACTCAGCATAATCGGAACATGGGGTAAACAGTTAAAAATTCTCATGGTTATTACAATTGACTACTTAGCTATTTTATAAACCTAGAACAAAGAGAAATAGTAGACTCCAGTGGTTATAATGATTAGCTATCAGGATACTCAACCTACCCGAAGCACTGGGAAAACAGTTCATTCCTTTGGTTATTACGATTGTCTACACACCTACTTATTAAAACCAAAACACAGGGGAAATAACAGACTTCAGTGGTTAATATGAATAAGGACCTAGCTAATCAGCATAACTGAAACACAGGGGAAACTGTTGATTCCTGTGGTTATTAGGATTGACTACTTTACTACGTGGTAAACCCAGAACACAGGGGAGATAGTAAAATCCAGCAGTTATAGTAATCAGCTATCTAGCTATTCAGCATAATCAGAACAAAGGGGTAACAATAGATTCCTTTGGTTATTACAATTGACTACTTAGCTACTTGGTAAACACAGAACACTGGGGAAATAATGAAAGCTAGGGGTTATAATAATCAGCTATCTAGCTAATCAGCATACCTAGAGCACAGGTGAAACAGTTCAGTTTTTTAGTGATTACAATTGGCTACTTAGATATTTGATAGACCCAGAACACACTGGAAATAACAGACTTCGGAGTTTATTATGAATAGCTATCAAGCTACTCAGCATTCTCGGAACTCAGGGGAAACAGTTGATTCCTATAGTTTATTACAATTGACTACTTAGCTACTCAATAAACACAAAACACTGAGAAAATAGTAGAATCCTGCAGTCATAATAATCAGCTATCTAGCTATTCAGCATACTCAGAGCCAAGGGTTAACATTTGATTCCTTTGGTTGTTAAGATTAGGTATTTAGCTAATTAGTTCACCCAAAACACAAGGGAAATAGTATACTTAAGTGGTTATAGTGATCAGCTATCTAACTACTCAGCAAAATAAGAGAACAAGGGAAACAGTTGATTATTGAGGTTATTACAATTAAATATTTAGCTACTTAGTAAATATAGAAAACATGAAAAATAGTAGACTTCAGTGGTTTAAATGATTAACTATCTAGCTACTCAGAAAAATCGGAGAAGAGAGAAACAGTTGATTTCATTTTGTTATTACAATTGACTACTTAGCTACTTAGAATACTCAAAACACAAGAGGTATAGTATACTCGTAGTTATATTGATTAGCTATCTAGCTGCACAGAATAATTGGAGCACAGTGGAAACAGTCGATTCCTTTGGTTATTACGATTGGATTCCTTGCTACTTAGTAAACCGAAATACAGGGTAAGTAGTAGACTTCAGTAGTTATCACAATCGGCTCCTGTGTAAACCCGAAAACATAGGGAAAATAGTTGACTCCATTGGTTATTACGATTGGCTATTTAGCTACTTAGTAAACCCAGAACACAAGGGAAGCAGTAGACTCAAGTGGTTATTATGATTAGCTATCTAGCCACTCAGCAAACATGGAACACAGAGGAAACAATAGATTCCGTTGGTTATTACGATTGGCTATTTAGCTACTTAGTAAACCGGAAGACAGGGGAAATAGTAGACTCCAGTGGTTATTACAATGGGCTACTTGGTAAACCAAAAACACAGTGGAAATAGTTGACTCCAGTGGTAATTACAAATGGCTACTTAGCTACTTAGTAAACCCAAAACACAAATGGAATAGTAAATGCTAGTGGTTAATATGTTCAGCTATTTAGCTACTCTGCAAAATTGGAGCCAAAGGGATACAACTGATTCAGTTGGTTATTACGATTGGATACTTACCTACTTAGTAAAACCATAACACAGGGGAAATGATAGACTTCAGTAGTTATTATAATTAGCTATTTAGCTATTCAGCAAACTATGCATAGGGGTAACAGTTGATTGCATTTGTTATTATGATTGTTTACTTAGCTACTTAGTACACCCAGAATAAAGGTGAAGTAGCAGACTTAAGTGGTTATTATGATTATCTTACTATTTATCATATTCAGAGCACAAGGGAAACAGTTGATTCCTATTGTTATTACGATTGACTACTTAGTTACTTAGTACCCCCAGAACAAAGAATTTATAGTAGACTCTACTGGCAATAATGATTAGCTATCTAGTTACTCAGCATACTCAGTGCACATGGAAAAGAATAGATTCCTTTGGCATTACGATTGAATACCTAACTACTTGGTGAACCAGAGAAAGCAGGGGAAATAGTTATTATGATTAGCTATCTAGCTAATCAGCACACAAGGAGCACAGGAGAAACAGTTGATTCCTTTGGTTATCATGATTGACTACTTAGGTACCTATTAAACCCAGAACACAAGGAAAATAGTTGACTACAGTGGTTATAATATTTGCTATCTACTTACTCAGCATGCTACGACCACAGCAGAAACAGTTGCTTCCTTTGGTTATTATGATTGACTACTTAACTACTTTGTGAACCCATAACACATGACATATAGTAGACTTCAGTGGTTAGTATGATTACTTATCTAACTAATTAGCTTCATAGGAGCACAGAGAAAACAGTTGATTCCCGTGATTATTACAATTGACTACTCGGCTACTTGGTACACCCATAAAGCAGGAGAAATACCAGACTTCAATGGTTATAATGATCATTGATCTAGCTACTAAGCACAATTTAAGCACAGTGGAAACAGTAGATTCTGTGATTATTACGATTAACTACTTAACGAATTAGCAAACCCAAATCACAGGGGAAATAGTAGACGTCAGTAGTTATAATAATTGGTTATCTAGATAATCAGCATAAGCAGAGCACAGGGAAACAGTTAATTCCTTTGGTTATTTTGACTGGCTAGTTAGTTACTTAGTAAACCAAAATGCAGGGTATATAGCAGGTTTCAGTGGTTATTTTGATTAGCAATCTACCTACTCAACAAGATCAGAGCACAGGGGAAACAGTTGATTTTCGTGATTATTATGATTTACTTCTTAGCTACTTAGTAAACAGAACACGAGGGAAATAGTAGAGTTCCGTAGTTATAATGATCACCTATCTAGCTAATCACCCTACTAGAAACACAAGGGAAACAGTTGATTCATGTGGTTAATACGATTTAATAAACCCAGAACACTGAGGAAATGAGTAGACCCTAGTGGTTATAATGATTACATATCTAGCTACTCACATTATTCGAAGCCCAGGGGAAACAGTTGATTCCTTTGGGTTTTGCAATTTGGTACTCAGTTCCAAAGTAAACCAAGAAAAAAGGGAAAATGGTACACTTTAGTTGTTATTATAGTGATTTTTCTGACACAACTGGAGTCTAATATTTTCCCTGTGGTTTGAGTTTACTAAGTAGCTAACTAGTCAATCGTAATAACCACAAAAATCAACTGTTTCTCCTATCGTCCGATAATGCCGAGTAGCTAGATAAGTAATCATAATAACCACTTAAACTTTCTATTTCCCCTTTGTTCTGGATTTATTGAGCAACTAAGTAGGCAATCGTTATAACCAAATGAATCAACTGTTCCTCCTGTGCTCCGAGTATGTTGAGTAGCTAGATAGCTAATCATTATAACCATTGCAGTCTAATATTTCCCCTGTGTTCTGGGTTTGATATGTAGCTAAGAAGTCAGTCGTAACAACCAAAGGAATCAACTGTTTCTACTATGCTCGAATTCACTTTGTAGCTACAGTGCTAATCATTATAACCACTGGAGTCTTCTACTTAACCTGTGTTCTGGGTCTGCTACGTAGCTAAGTAGTCATTTGTAATAACCACACGAATCAACTGTATCCCCTGAGTTCGTGTTATTTTGAGTAGCTAGATTGCTAATTATAATAACCACTGAAACCTGCTATTTCCCATTTGTTCTGAGTTCACTAAGTAGCTAAATAAGTAATAAAATAACCATAGGAATCAACTGTTTCCCCTGTGCTCTGAATATATGAGTAGCTAAATACCTAATCATTATAACTACTGGTGTCTGCTATTTCATATGTGTCCTATTTTTAATGAGTGGCTAAGTAGTCAATTATAATAACCAAAGATATCAACTGTTTTTCCTGTGCTCCGAGTATGATTTTTGGCTAGTTAGCTATTCATTATAACCACTGGAGTCTTCTATTTCCCCTGTGTTCTTGGTTTACTAGGTAGCTAAGTAATAAATCATAACAACCAAAGGAAACAACTGTTTCTCCTTTTTTCCCAGTATGCTGAGTTGCTAGATAGCTAATCATAATAACCACTAAAGTCTGGTATTTCTTCTGTGTTTTGCATTACTAAGTAGCTATGTAGTCAATCGTAATACCCAAAGGAATCACATGTTTTCCATTGTGCTCTGAGTTTGGTGAGTAGCTGTATAGCTAATCATTTGAACCACTGGAGTCTACTATTTCCCCTCAGTTCTGAGTTCACCAAGTAGTCATTCGTAAAAACCGCAGGATGCAACTGTTTTCCCTGTGCTCCTGTAATAGTGAGTAGCTAAATAGCTAATAATAACCACCGAATTCTGCCATTTCCCTTGGTTTTGGGGTTTACTATGTAGAAAATATCCGATTGTAATAACCAACATAACAAATTCAACTGTTTCCACTGTGCTCTGAGTTTACTTTCAATAGCTCTACATAATATTTACAGGCGTCTACTATTACATGTTGTGTTCAAGGATTAATAAATAGCTAAGTAGCCATTCGTAATTACCACTCGAGTCAACTATTTCTCCTGTATCCAGGGTTTACTAAGTAGCTATTCGTAATAGATACTGTAGTCTAATATTTCTCCCGTGTTCATGTTTACGAAGTAGCTCAGTAGCCAATCGTAATAACCAACGGAATAACCTGTTTCCCCTATGCTCCGGATTTGCTAAGTAGCTATAGAGCTAACCCTAATAACCAATTAAGTATATTATTTCCCTTGTGTTCTGGATTTAATAAGTAGCTAATTAACGAATTGTAGTAACCACTGGAGTCAACTATTTTATTTGTGCATTAGTTTTACCAAGTAGCCAATCGTAATAACCCTTGGAGTATACTATTTCCCTTTTTGTTCTTGGTTCACCAAGTAGCTAAGTAGCTAATCATAATAACCAAAGGAATCAACTGTTCCCCTATGGTCCAAATATGCTGAGTAGCTAGAGAGCCAATCATTTCAACCACTGAAGTCTACTAATTCCCTTGTGTTTTTGGTTTATTAAGTAGCTAAGTAGTCGAGAGTAATAACCAAAGGAATCAACTGTTTCCCCTGTGCTTGGAGTATGATGGATAACAAGTTAGCTAGTCATAATACCCCCTGAAGTCTGCTATTTCCCCTTTGTTCAGAGTTTATTAAGTAGCTAAGTAGTCGATTATAATAACCAAAGGAATAAACTGCTTCCGCTGTGCTCCAATTATGCTGAGTAGCCAGATAGGTAATCATTATAATGTTTAGAGTCTACTATTTCCCCTGTGTTCCAAGTTTATTGAGTACCTAAAAAGTCAGTCATAATAAACACTGGAGTAAACTATTTCGCCTGTGTTTTGGTTTACTAAGTCGTTAAGTATTTAATCATAATAAACAAAGGAATTAACTGTTTCTTCTATGCTAATTACTATAATGTCTGGATTCTACTATTCCCCTTTGTTCTATGTTTACAAAATTGATAGGTAGTCCATCATAATAATCAAATGAATTGCTATTTTTTTCCTGCTCTCCGATTATGCTGAGTAGCTAGATAGATAACCATTGAAACCACTAAAGTGTACTATTTCTTATTTGTTATGATTTACTAGGTAGCTAAGTAATCAATCATTATAAACAGAATAATCAACTGTTTCCCCTGTGCTCTGATTATGTTAAGTAGCTGGATAGTCAATCATATGAACCAGTCATGTTTCCTATTTCCCTGTGTTCTGGGTTTACTAAGTAGCTAAATAGTCAATCTTAATATCCAAATGAATCAACATTTTCGCCTGTGCTCCAATTTTGTTGATTACCTAGATAGCTCTTCACAATAACTACTGAAGTGTACTATTTCCCCTGTGTTCTGGGTTTACTAAGTAGCTAAGTACCCAATCCTAAAAACCAAAGGAATCAACTGTTTCCCCTGTGCAATGAGTATGTTGAGTATATAGGTAGGTAATCCTTAAAATCACCGGAGTCTACTATTCGCCCTTTCATCTGGGATCACAAAGTAGTTATGTAGTGAGTCGAAAAATCAAAGGAATCAACTCTTTCCCCTGTGCTCCGAACGTGCTGAGTAGCTTGATAGGTAATCATTATAATAACTGGAGTCTTCTCATTTCCCCTTTGTTCTGGGTTTACTAAGGTGCAAAGTGGTAAATCGTAATGCCCACAGGAATCAACCGCTTCCCCTGTGCTCCAATTATGCTGACTAGATAGATAGCTAATCCTAAAAACCCCTGAAGTCTGCCATATCCCATGTATTCTGGGTTTACTAAGTACCCAAGTAGCTAATCGTAATAATTACAGGAATCAACTGTTTCCACTGTGTTCCAAATAGGTTGATTAGCTAGATAGATAATCATTATAACCACTGGAGTCTACTCTTTCCCCTGTGCTCTTGGTTGACTACGTAGGTACGTAGTCAATTGTAATAACCAAAGGAATACACTGTTTCCATATTGATCTGAGTAATCTGAGTAGCTGGATAGCTAACATTATAACTAGAGGAGTACTATTTTCTTGTGTTCTGGGTTTTCTAAGTAGCTAAGTAGTCAATAGTAATAATCACAGGAATCAACTGTTTCCCCTGTGGTCTGATTATACTGAGTTGCTAGATAGCTTATGATATTAATCACTGAAACCTGCTCTTTCCCCTATGTTTTGGGTTTAGTGCGTAACTAAATAGCTAATCGTAATAACCACAGGATTCAACTGTTTTTTCTCTGCTCCAAGTATGTTGAATAGCTAGATAGTTTATGGTGAGTAGCTAGATTGCGAATCATAATAATCACTGAAACCTGCTACCTCCCCTGTAATTTGTGTTTACGAAGTCACTAAGTACCCAATTGTAAATCTAGAGGAATCAACTGTTTCCCCTGTGGTCCGAGTACGCTGAGTAGCTAAATTGCTAATCATTATAACAACAGATGTCTACTATTTCCCCTGTGTTTGGGTTTACTAAGTAGAAAAGTAATCAATCGTATTATACATAAGAATCAACTGTTTCCCCTATGCTCGAATTCTGCTGAGTAGGTAGATCGCCAATCATTATAACCACTGCAGTCTAGTATTTCTCCTGCGTTCCGGGTGTACCAAGTAGCTAAGTGGTCAATATTAATAACTAAAGGAATCAACTGTTTTCACTGTGCTCCTATTATACTGAGCATCTAGATAGGTAATCATTATAACCACTGAAGTGTACTACTTGTTTTCTGTGTTTAATATGTAGCTAACCAGTCAATCTTGGTAACCTAAGGAATCAACTGTCTCCCCTGTACACCGAGTATGCTCAGAAGCTAGATGGCTAATCATAATAACCACTGAAGTTTTCTATTTCCACTTTATTCTGGGTATACTACATAAGTAAGTAGTTAATCATAATAATCAAAGTAATCAACTGTTTCCCCCATGCTCTGAGTATGGTAAGTAGCTAGATAGATAATCAATATAACCTCCGTAGTGTATTATTAATCTTGTGATCTGTGTTTACCTAATATCTAAGTACCCAATTGTAATAATCACAGGAAGCAACTTTGTCCCCTATTCTCTGAGTATTCTGAATAGCTAGATAGCTATTCATTGTAACCACAGGAGTGTACTATTTCCCCTGGGTTCTGGGTTTACTTAGTATCTGTAAAGTCCATCATAATAATCAAAGTAATCAACTGTTTCCCCTGTGCTCTGAGTGTACTGAGTAACTAAATAGCTAAACATTATATCCACTGGAGGCTATTCATATCCGCTGTGTTCTTGGTATACTAAGTAGTTAAGTAGTCAACAGTAATACCAACAGGAATCATCTGCTTCTCTTTTGCTCCAGATAGGCTGATTAGCTAGATAGATGATAATTTCAACCACTGGAGCCTACTATTAGCACTGTTTTCTGGGTTTACTAAGTAGCTAAGTAGTCCACCGTAATAACCACAAGAATCTATCTTTTTCCCTTTGCTCCCATTATGCTGATTAGCTAGATTGCTAATCATAATAACCTCTGAAACTTTCTATTTCCTCTATGTACTGGGTTTACAAAGCAACTAATTAGCCAATCATAATAACCAAAGAAATTCACTGTTTTTATATGCTCTGAGTGTGCTGGGTAGATAGATAGCTAATCCTATAACTACTGGTGTCTACTATTCTCCCTGTGTTCTAGGTTTATTAAGTACCTGAGTAGTGAATCATAATAACTTAAGGAATTAACTGTTTCCTCTATGCTATTATTGTGCTGAGTAGCTAAATCATGATTCATTACAACCATTGGAGTCTACTATTTCTGATTTGATCTGGGTGTACTAAGTAGGTAAGTAGTCAATCATGATAACCATGGGAAGCAACTGTATTCCATGTGCTCTTATTATGCTGAGTAGATAGATAGCTAATCATAATGACCAATGAAGTCTGTTATTTCCCCAGTTTTTGGGGTTTATCGGGTAATTAAATAGCTAATCATGATAACCAAAGGAATAAACTGTTTACCCTGTGTTCCATGTAAGCTAGATAGCTAATCATTATAACCACTGGAGTCTACTATTACCCTTGTGTTCTTGGTTTAGTAAGTAGTTAAGTAGTCAATCTTGATAACCAAAGGAATCAACTGTTTCCCCTGTTCTATGAGTAAGCTGAGTAGCTAGATAGATAATCATCATAACAACTGTAGTTTCCTATTTCCCATCTATTCTGAGTTTACCAAGTAGTCAATCGTAACAATAGAATCGACTCTAATGTTTCCCCTGTGCTCCGAGTATTCTGATTATCTAGATATATAATCATTATACCCACTAGAGTCTAATATTTCCCTTGTCTTTTGGATATATTACGTACCTAAGTTGTCAATCGTAATAACCACAGGAATCAACTGTTTTCTCTATCATCCAATTATACTAAGTAGCTAGATAGCTAATCATAATGAACACTGAAATGAAACTTTCTATTTCTCCTATGTTCTGGCTTTTCTGAGTAACTAAGTAGCCAATCGTAATAACCAGAGGAATCAACTGTTTCCCTTGTGTTCCAAGTATGCTGAGTAGCTATATAGTTAATCATTATAACCACTGATTTATAATATTTTCCCTGTCTTCTGGGTTTACAAAGTAGCTAATTTGTCATTCGTAACAACCAAAAGAATCAATTGTTTTCCATTTTCTAGTATTTGTTGAGTAGCTAGATAGCTATTCATTATAACCAATGGAATCTTCTGTTTAACCTGTGTTCTGGGTATACTAAGTAGCTAAGTAGTCAATCGTAATAAACACAGGAATCCACTGTTTCCCCTGTGCTATGATTATACTGAATTGCTAGATAGCTGATGATAATAACCACTGAAACATGCTATTTCCCCTATGTTTTTGGTTTAGTGTGTAACTAAATAGCTAATCGTAATAACCACAGGATTCAACTGTTCGAGTAGCTAGATAGTTAATCTTTATAACCAATGGAGTCTATTATTTCCTCTTTGTTCCAGGTTTAATGACTATGTAGTCAATTATAATAACCAAACGAATCAACTGTTTTCCCTGTGCTCTGAGTATGCTGAGTAGCTAGATTGCTAATCATTATAACCACTGGAGTCTTCTGTTTCTCCCATGTTCTGGGTTCATTAAGAAGCTAAGTAGTAAATTATAACAACCTTAGGAATCAACTGATTCCTCTGTTGTCCGAGTACGGTGAGTAGGTAAATTAGATAGCTATTTCTCCTGTGTCTTGGGTTTCCAAAGTATCCGATTGTAATAACCACTGGAATCTAATATTTCTCCTGTGCTCTTTTTTACTATGTAGCTAGGTAGATAATCATAATAACCAATGGAATCAACTGTTTTCCCTGTGTTTGCTTAGTAGCTAGATAGCTAATCTTAATAACCACTTGAATTTACTATTTCCCTTGTGTTCTGGATTTACTAAGTAACTAAGAAGCCAACTGCAATAACCACTGGAGTAGACTATTTTTCCTGTGATTTGGGCTTAGAAAATAGCCAATCATAATAACTACTGGAGTCTACAATTTCCCTTGTGTTTTGGATTCACTAAGTACCCAATCATAATAACTAAATGAATAAACTGTTTCCTCTGTGGTTCAAATATGCTGAGTAACTAGATAGCTAATCATTATAACCAGTGAAGTTTACTATTTCCCTTCCATTCTGGGTTTAATAAGTAGCTAAGTAGTCAACTGTAATACCGAAACAAATCAACTGTTTCCCCTGTGCTTCTAATATGATGAGTAGCTATATAGCTAATCATAATAATCACTGAAGTCTACTGTTTTCGCTGTGTAATTGGTTTATTAAGTAGTTGAGTAGTCAGTCATGATAACCAAAGGAATCAACTGTTTCCCTGTGCTCTGAGAATGTTGAGTAGTTACATAGGTAATCATTATAACCATTGGAATCCTTCATTTTCCCTGTGTTCGGGGTTTACTAAGTAGCTAAGTAGTCAATCAAAATAACCAAAGTAATCAACTTTTTCCCCTTTGCTTTGTGTGTGCTATATAACTAGATAGCTAATCACAATAACCACTGAAGTCTGATATATCCCCTTTGTTTTGGGTTTACTAGGTAGCTATTATTATTATTATTATTAGCCAAGCTACAAACCTAGTTGGAAATGCAAGATGCTATAAGCCCAAGGACTCCAATAGGGAAAAATAGCCCAGCGAGGAAAGGAAATAAGGAAATAAATAAATGATGAGACCAAATTAACAATAAATCATTGTAAAAACAGTAACAACGTCAAAATAGATATGTCATATATAAACTATTAACAACGTCAAAAACAGATATGTCATATATAAACCATAAAAAGACTCATGTCAGCCTGGTCAACATAAAAACATTTGTTCCAACTTTGAACTTCTGAAGTTCTACTGATTTAACTACACGATTAGGAAGATAATTCCACAACTTTGTAACAGCTGGAACAAAACTTCTAGAATACTGTTTAGTATTGAGCCTCATGATGGAGAAGGCCGGGCTATTAAAATTAACTCCCTGCCTACAATTACGAACAGGATAGAATTATCCAGGGAGATCTGAATGTAAATGATGATCAGAGTTATGAAAAATCTTATGCAACATGCATAATGAACTAATTGAACGACGGTGCCAAAGATTAATATCTAGATCAAGAATCAAAAATTTAATAGACTGTAAGATTCTGTCCAACAAATTAAGATGAGAATCAGCAGCTGAAGACCAAACAGAAGAACAATACTAAAAACAAGGTAGAATCAAAGAATTAAAACACTTCTTTTGAATAGATTGATCACCGAAAATCTTAGAAGACTTTCTCAATAAGCCAATTTTTTGTGCAACTTAAGAAGACACAGACCTAGTGTGTTTCTCAAAAGTAAATTTGCCGTCGAGAATCACACCTGAAATTTTAAAAGCGTCATACAAATTTAAAGAAACATTATCGATACTGAGATCCGGATGTTAAGGAGCCACCTTCCTTGACCTACTTATAATCATACTTTGAGTTTTATTAGGATTCAACTTCATACCCCATAATTTGCACCATGCACTAATTATAAATAGATCTCTATTAAGGGATTCACCAACCCCAGATCTACATTCAGGGGATGGAATTGATGCAAAGCGAGTAGCATCATCTGCATATGCAACAAGCTTGTTTTCTAGGCCAAACCACGTGTCATATGTATAAAGTATGAAAAGTGATGGGCCAAGAACACTACCCTGTGGAACACCAGATATCACATTCCTATACTCACTATGGTGCTCATCAACAACAACTCTTTGTGATCTATGACTTAAAAAATCAATAATAATGCTAAGAAACGGACCCACCCACTCCCAACTGTTTGAGTTCGAAAACAAGGGCCTCATTATTAACACGGTTAAAGGCAGCACTAATAAAGTAGTCAATCGTAATAATCAAAGGAATCAACTGCTTCCTCTGTGCTCCAATTATGCTGAGTAGCTAGATAGCTATTTATTATAACGTCTGGAGTCTAATATTTCCAGAGTACTTTAAATTTATTGATTAGATAAAAAGTTAGTCGTAAAAAATACTGGAGTAAAATTTTCCCTTGTGTTATGGGCTTACTATGTAGCTAAGTATTCATTCGTAAGAACCAAACGAATCAGTTGTTTGTCCCATGTTCCGAATAGGCTGAGTAGCTAGATAGCTAAATCACTATAATGTCTGGAATCTACTATTTCCACTTTTATTCTGTTCTTACTAAGTGGCCAAATACAAAATATATATTCAATTATCAAAACCTCTAAAGGGTACATTTTCCCTTTTGTTATGAGTTTACTAAGTAGTCAATTGAAATAACCAAATAAATCAACTGTATCCACTGTGCTCTGATAATGCTGAGTAGATAGATAGCTAAACATTATAGCCACTGATATCTACTATTTCCCCTGTGTTCCAGGTTTTCTATGTAGTTAAATAATCAATCGTAATAACTGATGGAATCAACAGTTTCCCCTGTGCTCCGATTTTGTTGAGTAGCTTGATAGCTAGTCATGATAACCATTGAAGTCTAATATTTCCCCTGTGTTCTTGGCTTACTAAATAGCTAAGTAACCAATAACCAAAGAAATTAACTATTTCTCCCTGTGCTCCAAGTATGATGATTATCTATAGTAGATAGATAATCATTAAAACCACTGAAGTCTACTATTTCTCTGTGTTCTGGATTTACTAAGTAGCTGAAAAGTCATTCGTAACAATCAAAGGAATTAACTGTTTCTCCTGTAATCTGAGTGTGTTGAGTTGCTAGATAGCTAATCATTATAATCAGAGGAGCCTACTTATTTCTCCTGTGTTCTGGTTATACTAAGTTGCTAAGTAGTCAATCGTAATACCCACAGGAATCAACTGCTTATGCTGTGCTCCAATTATGCTGAGTAGCTAGATAGCTAGTCATAATAACCACCAAAGTGCGCTATATCCCATGTATTTTGGGTTTACTCAGTAGCTAAGCGCTTAATTGTAATAATCACGAGAATCAACTGTCTAACCTGTGTTCTGAGTAGGATGATTAGCTAGATAGGTAATCATTATAACAACAGGAACGCTAATATTTCCGGAATTTTCTGGGCTTATTTAGTAACTATATAGTCAATTGTAATAACCAAAGGAATCAGCTGTTTCCCCTGTGCTCCGATTATGGTGAATAGCTAGATAGCTAATATTATAATCAGCATATTCTACTATTTTCCTTGTGTTCTAAGTTTGCTAAATAGTTAAGTAGTCAATAGTTATATACACAGAATTAACTGTTTCCCCTATGCATTGATTATGCTGAGTAGCTAGATTGCTAATCATAATAACCACTGAAACCTGTGTTCTGGCTTTACTAAGTAACTAAGTAGCCAATCGTAATAACCAGAGCAATCAACCGTTTCCCCTGTGCTCGAATTGTGCTTAGTAGCTAGATCGCTAATCATTATAGTTACTGGCGTCTAACATTTCCCATGTGTTCTGGATTTACTAAGTAGCTAAGTAGTCAATTGTAAAAACCACAGGAATCAACTGTTTCCCCATTGTTCAAATTGTGGGGAATAGCTAGATCACTAATTATCATAACCACAGGAGTCTACTATTTCGCCTGTGTTCTATGTGTACTATGTAGCTAAGTAGTCAATCATAATAACCAAGGGATTCAACTGTTTACCCTGTGCTCTGAGTATGCTGTGTAGCTGGATAGCTGTATTATAACCAGTGGAGTCTACTACTTCTCTTATATTCTGTGTTTACTAAGTAGCTAAGTAGTCATCTGTGATAACTAAAGTTTACTAAATTGCTAAGTAGTAAATCGTTATATCCACAGGAATTAACTATTTCCCCTGTGCTCCGGGTATGCTGATTAGCTAGATAGCTAACAACAATAACCAATGAAATTTCACCTGTGTTCTGGGTTAACTAAATAGCTAAGTGGGCAATCGTAATTTCCAAAGGAATAAACTATTTTCCCTGTGATCTGTGTATCCTGAGTAGTTAGATACCTAATCATAATAACCACTGGTGTCTACTATTTCCCCTGTGTTCTTTGTTTAGTAAGTAGCTGAATAGTCAATCATAATAATGAATGGAATCAACTGTTTCCTTTGTGCTCCGCATGCGCTGAGTAGCTAGATAGCTAATCATTATATCCACTGGGGCCTATCCATTCCCCCTGTTCTCTGGGTTTGCTAAGTAGCTAGGTAGTCAATCCTAATACTCACAGGATTCCACTGCTTCCCTTGTGCTCGGATTTGTCTAATCATAAAAACCACTGAATTTGGTATTCTGCATGTGTTCTGTGTTTACAAATTTACTTCGTAGCCTATTGTAAAAACCACAAGAATCAAATATTTCCCCTGTGTTCTGAGTAGGCTGATTAGGTAGATATGTAATTATTATAACCACTGGAGTTTACTATTTCCTTTGTGTTCTCGGTTTCCTAAGTAGCTGAATAGTCAATCGTAATAACCAAGAGAATTAACAGTTTCCCTTGTGCTCCTTTTATACAGTTTATAGATTTCTAATCATAATAACCAATGAAACCTGCTATTTCCCCCGTGTTCTGGTTTACTAAGATACTAATTAGCCAATTGTAATTACCAAAGGAATCAACGGTTTCCTTGTGCTCCGAGTATGCTAATTACTAACCAGACAGTTAATCATAAAAACCACTTGAGTCTACTTAAATCTACTATTTCCCTTTAGCTACTTCCTTCAGCTAAGTAGTCAATCGTAATAATAACTGTAGTCAACTATTTCACCCATGTTTATGGTTTACGTAGTAGCCAATCGTTAAAACCACCGGAGTTTATTATTTCCCTCTGAGTAATGGGTGTACTATGTAGCTAAGTAGCTAATTGTAATAATCACCGTAATCAATATTTTTCCCTGTGCTCCGAATATGGTGAGTAGCTAGATAGCTAATTATTATAATGTCTTGTGTCTGCTATTTACCCTGTGTTCGAGGATTACTAAGTAGCAAAGTAGTTCATCGTAATAACCAAAAGAGTACACTGTTTCCCTCCTGCTGAGTAGGTAGATAGCTAATCATTATAATCACTGGGGTCTACTATTTCCTCTGCGTTCTGGGTTTACTAAGTACCTAAATAGTCAATTGTAATAACCAAAACAATCAACTGTTTCCCTTGTGCTCTGATTTTGCTGAGTAGCGAGATAGGTAATTATTATAACCACTGAAGTTTACTATTTCTTCCCTGTCCCCGGTTTGCTAAGTAGCTAAATAATCAATCGAAGTAACCAAAGGAATCAAAAGTTTCCTCTGTGCTCCAGTTATGCAGAGCAGCTATATAGCTGATCATAATAACCACTGAAGTCTGCTATTTCTCCTGTGCTCTGGGTTTACTACGTTGCTAAGTAGGATGTCTTTATTAACTGCCATGACATGCTACCAGAGAAGTCCCACAAATCATCCCTTTGCATGTAATCACTAGAAGTGATCATACGTCAGTGTTCTATGGCCATGGAAAGAAGAAGGTGAGGAAGACGGTGATCTCTGGTCCTGAGGCGAGAAAGCTCCTAGAAGGAATTGGTGAAAGGATCGACTTGGAGGATAGTATCCGAGCTGATGTGAAGACCTTTATACTGTCCTGTATCTATGGTGAAAGCGCAGATGCTACTTGCGGTCAAACAAAGGCTTCCAAGTGGCAAAAAAGGAAGAAGAGTACGATCCGCCTCCCACCTGATGACGACTCCTTGAATCCTCATGTTGAAAGGTCAAACTATATCACATATTGTCAACTACACTACAACTTGTTTGGCCATCCATCCCCTATTGGTCATGGCTGGGAACTTATGAATGGAAAATATCGACCAGTGCGCTACACACAACCCCCCTTGCCCCAACAGCTCATGCTTCCTGACTCCTTAGAGGAAAGTGAATCTGACAGTGAGTCTAGGGATTCAGCAGATTCAGAAGTATAAAAGTCCCATGATTGATGTAGTACAATTGATTCAGTGGTGTACATTTGCTAATCAATATCAATTTATTGTTTGACATTTCCTTGTTTCAACATGTTTTAACCATTAACCTTGGTTTTGTTGTAAAGTGATTTTTGTGTCTTGACTTTTACTTCTATCGTTAATAAAATCCTTCATCGCCAAAAAAAAAAAAAAAAAAAAAAAAAAAAACTCCCATTACAACCTACTATAAAAGGTCTGTAATGACCTAGCAAAATTGAACGTTCGGTGCTCAAAATTGGCGGTCATAGTGAATTTGAATATGAAAAACTAGTTAAATCAATAAAATAACATCAGAAAAGAGTTTCCGATGCCAAAAAACCATATAAAACATATTTTGTACAGCACTCTAAGCAAAACCAGGAAAAACTTAATTTTTTGAGCTGGCAACGGCGGCCATTTTTTAATGCAGGGCTGTCAAAAGTTATGCCCACACTTTTGACAGGGGCATGGGGACTAAATTCATTTTTATCCCTCCAAAAATTCAAATCTAATGAGAAAAGTAGCTCCGCTCTCAGTGGTCACGGAACTTATGAAAATGACCAAACTAATTACATGAGATAATACTGCGCCTAAACCTATGTTCGATGCATCACCAACTAATTTAACTGGCAAATCCATTTGATAATGTACTAGAAAAGTAGGTGAAGTTATTTCCTGTCTAATTCTTTCAAAAGATTCCTGACAATCTTTTGTCCAATTCCACTCTAAACCTTTATTCAGCAAATTATACAATGGATGTGCTATTGTAGACAAATTCTGAATGAGATTTCCATTAAATGTTACTAAACCTAAAAATGATTGTATTTTCTTAAAAATTTTTGGTACCTTAGTTGATATCACTGCATTAATTTTCTCCTTAGTCTTCTGAAGACCTTTACCATTGATTACAAAACCCAAGTATTCCACTGAATCAACTTCTAAAATACATTTGCTCCTATTTACTCTAATATTATGTTCCTTCATCTTCTTCATAACTGCCCGTAATCTTTCTCTATGTTTTCTTTTATCTTTACCAGAGACTAAAATAGCATCTATGAAAATAAATACCCCTTGCATTCCTGAAAAAATCCTATCTATAGTTTGTTGCCATATAGATGGACTGCTTGCAACTCCATAAGGCAATCTCTTTGGCCTATACAAACCTAAGGATGTATTTACTGTACATAGTTCTTGTGTATTTTCATCCATGGGAAGCTGTTGAAATGCTTGTCTAAGATCTAACTTAGAAAATAAAAAATCCTCACATAGTTGCAAACATGTCTTTTGGATTTGGTAATGGATGCTCAGCTACCTGAAGCTGTGGATTCAATGTTACCTTGTAATCTCCACATAACCTAACCTGACCGTTTTCCTTCACAATAGGAACTAATGGTGTAGCCCAATCTGAGTATGTAACCTTTTTCCTAAGAACTTTCACTTTCTAACTTTTTGATTTCTGTTTCAACTGCACTTTTCATAGCATAAGGTACAGGTTTTGCAGCAAAAAATCCAAGATTACTATCTGATTTCAAAACTAAAATTGCCTTTGCGTTCTTTACTGTACTAACTGTATCTTCAAATACGTCTTAAAACTCAGATCGAATATTATCCACAGACACTTTACTCTTTGGTTCATCTAGTGTACCTGCAACCTTCAAAATACTAGGCCAATCTAATTTTGTTTAATGTAACCAGTCCAAACCTAGTAAAGTTTGTCCTTTACCTTCCACTACCGTTAATGGCATTCTGTCTAACTTCTGATCTTTATACTATACTTTTACGTTCGAAGCACCTATTACCTAAATATCATAACCATTATAACCTTCCAAAACGTTATTTGTGCTTTCTTATAACAAATTAGGAATGGTTTTAGCTGTTTTCTCTGACATAATTAATACATCAGCTGCTAT
Organism: Palaemon carinicauda; assembly: GCF_036898095.1. Classification (NCBI taxonomy): domain Eukaryota; kingdom Metazoa; phylum Arthropoda; class Malacostraca; order Decapoda; family Palaemonidae; genus Palaemon; species Palaemon carinicauda. The sequence goes on along the minus strand of NC_090744.1, from coordinate 14,968,666 downwards.
GTCACCTTGCATTGCAATTGGTTTACCATTTTTGGGCTCGGCTATGTCGTCCTGATAAAAGGTTCATTTAGGTAGCTTTCTAGGGGATATTTGCTACAGTCATACTCCCGGAGAATGAACCATATGTCTCCAGAATTCTAACTCCTGGCGTGAGTATCCTTAATATATCTTCAAGGATATCGCATAACATCAGAGGACGTATTTTTGGATACGACACATAGCAATCTTCACCCCGAATAGATTTAACTCTTTGAGGGGGAAGAGTGGCGAACGGAAGGGGAGCCGTTATCAAGGTCCCTGGTGGATCCCCTCCCTGTAGTACTACGGCCCATCATTACTTTCAACTGTGGCATTTAAGCTAAGTGCGCTCCCACATTTCTCTCGGTGTTGTTACGGTTTATTGGATTATTATCATGCTATCTCCAGCATCTTCATCCTCTGGAAAACTGAGTATTTGATCTTTCCTGTGTATAATTTATAGCTCCCTTCTCACAGTTGAATTTGTATAATTTATGTGTGTTAAGTGGAGCGCAGCCAACTCTGGAGGCGGCCATTTTGAGACTGCTGTCGCATGCCATAAATTCAAATTATTTAGTTAGTAGTGGGACGCTCCTGATATTTAGCCATAAAGAAACTTTTAGCTAGTTAGGCAAATTATACTAGAGAAGATTGCATACATATAATATTTCCTCTTCCGATATGTAACGTTACTTTCATATACGATGGGACCCTGATGGTATCAATCGTAGCCACGATCCCCACCCGGGTTAGGCTACCCTAACCCATTCTGTATACGTTAGTAATGTAAATCCCATTGTTTAACCTCTTGTATCGTTCCTATTAATTTGGTTTGGGATATATATCCCCTAGAATTCATTGGTATAATTCGATACTTTTCTCTTTTAGAGAAAAGAAGCTAAACCCTTTCTCCTCCCTGAGTGCCGCCATCCCAAGCGGCAACCCTATCTCTCATCATTGCCACCGAGTAGTTAACTCCGGTTTGACTTAGATAGTTTTACCGTCGATCTTCTTTGCCACCGAGTATCTCGGCTTCGAAGTATGACGGTAATTCAGGGTGTATTGTCTTGCTGCCGACAATGTCGCCGACAGGGGAAATCGCGATCCCTCTGCCGCCCACGACGTTTTTGGCATGGGAAGCTATGCTTCCTTAGTTTACAACCGATAGTAGGCGGCATACCTGCCGCCTCCTTTCTCCCTTGTAGACTATAAAACATGTCTTATAGCCGACAATGTCGCGTACAGGGGATTTGTGTATTCCTCTGCCGACCACAACGGCGTCGGCACAGGAAGCCATGCTTCCTTGGTTTACAGCCGAAATTAGATGGCATGCCTGCCACTGCCTTTCTCCCTTACAAACTATAAGACCCTCATCCCTCCCCCCTTTGTCTTTTAGTGTCAGCCTAGCCAACACAACATTCTTTTGGCCGGTATTGACTAAGTTGCCGGCCGGGAACCTACTAGTGCCAGATAGGTTGCCGCTTCAGCCAACTCCCACTTATGTCCTTCCTTCACCGGATGCGAATGCCCCGGGGGGAAAGTCTGAGCCAGCCCTGACAGCTGCCCGTGGGAAACCCATTATACTGTTATGGACTGCCATCCACAAACCTCGCTACTGGCAGTTCAGCCGGCGGCAAAAGTTGTGGCTGGGTGGAAGTTAGAATCAGATGCATTCCTCCCCTTCCATTTCAACTCTCATTCTGGGAAGGAAACAGTAGGCAGCAGTAGCCCTCCTACACTTTCAAATATTGTGCTAAACCATAATAATAGGAAATCCTCCTTTCCATTCTTTCTCTCTCTCTCTATCAGGTAGTGCCGCCAGTCACTAACCTTTACAACGGTGGTATACCGGTAAAACTACAGTATACACAAATACAGTAGCCAGTATAACTACAGTATATAACAATATAGTAGTTAGAAAACTATAGTATATAAGAATACAGTGGTTGGTAAAACTACAGTATGCAACAATTCAGTAGTACAAGTATTTCTAACATATTCTGCGTATCCTTTCACAGACTATTTTTGGGACCATATAATATGTTGAGGTAAAGTAATCCCTCAACACCCTGATGAATCCTTTGATTATCGGGACACTTTTAAATCACCGTTCAGTATTAATATTCTACAGGTGGAGGAGTTAGTGTAAATATTCACTGACTTCGGCTCTATGTACGGGAGTTATTCCACTCTATTTTCCCTTATAAGAAAAATAAATATTAATACCGACGGAGGTCACAGAAATTGCCTGGGAGAGGAAACACAGATATGTCTTTCCTGTTTCCTTTCTAGCTTACTATCCTAAGCTATTAAATATAATAGTAAGTATTACTATTTTACCCGAGAACTGCTACAAGCCTCTTGAGCGGCTTTATGGTAGACTGCTATAAGCCTCTTCAGAGCGCAATTTTCTATTTCTTCTTGCAAATTCCCTTGTGAACTTATTCGACTTTTATAATTTTTCTTATGATGAAACAATATTTCTGGTAGAAATGTGAATGTTTATAACTTTATTTTACCTATATAATTATGTATAATATAAAACCTTTCCATATATGGACTTCAAATTTTTTGCAAGGGAAAAAAGTGAATTGTAATTATTTTCAGTTAAAACTCGTTTTATATTAGCATATTAGAAACATAAACTATGAAAAAAAAAACATATAACAACATACATACATATACACACCAACGATATCACATCGTAATACATTGTGTAGGAAGGGAAATAAAACGTATGGCAACTCTCAAATCCTACGTCAGGATGGCGGTCGCCTAGTTTTAAATTACGACAACAATACCAAATGTTTTTGTTTTGAATATCTGCGAGTGTTTGTTTACAAGGATAATGTTATTACAAGTAACTGGGGGGTTGTTTACAAGGAGTATAAGTTACTATTATAATAAAGGTTTTTCTTTTTTTGTTGTCTAAAGCTATTTTGATAACAATTAAAGTAATTTAGTATTTTTTTTTTTCTGATTTTGTTTGTATGTCACTTTTTGTCGCCATGACTGGACGTCGTAACAATCCTTGGAAAAAGGAGTCTGTGACATCTGGCAAGCACTGCGAGACCACAAAGACTGAAAGGAAAATCTGTTTCTCAAAAGAGACAAATTCAATGTCACAAGGGGAAATTAAAATCCAGCAACAAGAGGAAATTGGAAGAAAGGGCGGTGTGAAGAGAAGTGTTACTGGAAAATATGTACCTCAAGAAAAAAGAGCAATATGAAAGTATTGCTACCTCTGTCATATTGACACCACCAAAACACATATGTGATGCTGATACAATGCCTAGTACATCGACCCCTCCCCCAATCATTAAGAAAAAACGTCATTTACAGAATCTGACACCGAGCAAATTCTTACCCATGTTATTTTCTGAAGACGAAACAGACGAAGACATAGATGATGACATCAACTGTTGTGATAGTGATATTGGTGAGATAGGGACCTCTGATGATAGCGAAGATGATTATTTCGTTCAGATGGAGGGGATATTGAAGAAAGTGAAGATGTAGAGAATGAAATAGTTATCATACATAGCATACGAGAAGGAAATATTCAGTCTTATATTTGGTCTCTTGTCAATAACTTTATACCTGACATTCATCCCTTTGATGGTAATTGCGCTGGCATAAAAAATGAGTGGCCTTGTGATGGCACTGCAAGAGAAACTGAATGTTTTCTTGCGCTTTTCAATGAAGAATTAGTTGACCTTATTGTCTGTGAAATTAACAAGTACTACCAGTTGGTAATGGAAAAGTTCTCTTTCACACAAAATTCACAAGTTCAAAAATGGATGGACACAGATGTCCATGAAATTTATGTTTATTTATCATTACTACTACTGATGCCTCTCATGAAAAAAAAACCTGTATTACAAGACTATTGGAAACAAGACCCTTTGATTCCTACTCCATTTTTTTCAAAATTCATAACCCGTGATAGATTCTTACTGTTGACTTGTTTCATGCACTTTGCTTACAACGGGAGACCAATCGCAAGTGATCGAATTTGGAAAATAAGATCATTCTTTAGTTTAGTTGTTGCAAACTTCAAAAGGGTCTTTCATCCTTTCCAGAAAATTGTGATTGATGAGTCCCTTATACTTTTCAAAGGGCGACTTGTCTTTAAACAGTATATCCCAAGCAAGCGTCATCGATTTGGGATCAAACTGTTTGTTTTATGTGATTGTGAAACAGGAATAGTGCTTGATATTAAAGTATATATTGGAACAGATATAGATATACCAAAAGAAGATCAGGGTAGTGGTTTGGGATTCTCAGGAGCAGTAGTCATGAAAATGAGGGCACCTTATATAGATCATGGACATATACTGTATTGTATACTGACAATTGGTATAGTAGCCCTACATTGGCACAATTCCTTCATGACAACGCCACAGGGGCGTGCGGAACAGTGAGAGAAAGCAGGAAATATAGGCCCAAATTTGATGTCCCATCCACCTCTTATGACAACCCTAGTGACAGTGACTCCCCTAATGAGGATGAAACTACAAACATAAGTAATAAAACTAAAAAAAAAAAAAGAGAAAAACCAAAGTCACAACCGTACAACAGGGGGCAACTAACAAGATATTGGCTGTTAAGTGAATAGATAAAAAGCCTGTGACCCTTTTATCAACCATACATAAAGGTGACATAGTGAACACAGGTAAGGTCCACTACAGGACTAAGAAGAAAATCTGTAAGCCAGATGTTATTGTTGATTACAACGAAAATATGCGCCTTGTAGATAAGAGTGACTGCCAGCTAAGTGAGACAGAGTGTATGAGGAAATCCTTCAAGTGGTACCACAAAATCATTCTTGATCTTATTGACATCACTATGCTTAATGCATACAATATTTGGCTTGTAAAGACATCCGACCCAACTTGCAAGCAATTAAAATTTCGTGAATTTATTTTCAACGTTTCATACCAACTTCTTGAAAATAGTGGTACCGTGACAAGTAGCAGACTTGGACGTCGTGGACATCCGCCGGGAGAAGTACCTAATCGCTTGCAGGGAGCAGCTAATATTAGCTATTATCATCTCCAGCACACAATATTTGATGAGGCCCAAAACAGATAAAAAAAAAACAGCTAAACTGCTATGTCTGCGCAAAATACTTCCCGGCGACCAAAGAAAAGAACTCGGGTTACAACTATCTGTGCTGAATACAATATTTGATGAGGCCCAAAACAGATAAAAAAAAAACAGCTAAACTGCTATGTCTGCGCAAATACTTCCCGGCGACCAAAGAAAAGAACTCGGGTTACAACTATCTGTGCTGAATATAATGTGCCTTAATGTCCAACTGACTGCTTTCGTCACTGGCATACCCAAAATAAATATAGAGAGAGAGAGAGAGAGAGAGAGAGAGAGAGAGAGAGAGAGAGAGAGAGAGAGAGAGAGAGAGAGAGAGAGAGAGAATAATCTTTTTAAGAAATGTTTTATATAGCCTGTATTCATTTTTTACATCCACACTAGGAATTTTCTACATCTTTTGTATATGCCGTATATACTGTATATTTAAATATGCGGCGATGCTTTTGATATACGCATTACTATATACAAATGCTTAAAAATGTCATATAAAAACTTATTGTAATTAGTATGAACTATGTTTATCTACACAAGATTCCAATAATAGTTAGTATGTTTTCAATATGATTATAATTATTGCTCTCCTTATGTACTTTAAATATTATGATTTTTTAGGTTATAACTACTATATATATTTGTAAAAGACTATGATATTGCATTACTTTTAATCAATTTGTTCCTTCAAATATTCTAAGTTGCTTTATCAAAATTGTAAGTAAAAATATATATTCTCTCTAAATATATATTATTTTAAACAAATTTAAAATAATTGCGATGGTAACAATAGTCACTTTATGAATAGATAAAGAAAAAAAAAACGAAGCAAATAAAGTGTTTGTAAATAGTAAATGTGACTACATCAACTAAAATTATCATTATTATTTCAGGAATAGATATGCCTGAAAACTTTAAATCAATCAATCAGGAATAGATACAACTCTATCCTAGGATTTGAAAATATAAAGTAATTTTTTTCTATTACTACACTTTTCAATATATAGTAAAGGCTATTTGTTAAAGATAGCCTAAAACCTTCATTATATAGTACGGAATGTAGTAAATAAAAATCGCTAACCTCTGCCGTCGCAAACAGACCCGTGATGCCGTGGGTGGTACCCAACATACTACGCCCCCCCCCCCCCTCCATGAAAGACAATTCAGAGTCACCCATTGGCTATCATGCAAGATGCCACATCACTCTTTAGAATTAACTTTGATGGTTTATAACAAAATAACAAACAAGATGTAGGATGAAATATTTGGATGATACATGCACGAAGTTATTACAAAAACATTGGTATAGTTATGGGTTGGATTCTGAAACACTGTATTTTTGTCAAGATAGCCGCACCATGGGGCTGTAGTAAAATGACATTGCCGCATTTCTCGGGTTAATAAGTATGTATTTATATCAATGATATCAACAACTCAATACTCACTTCACCTTTTCTTGCCTTACAGGAGGAGCCAATGGTGAAGTGTGCAGTCATGTTCTGCAACCACAAGAGCAAGGACTTTTGTGGGCATACGATGTATAGGTCTCATGCCCCCGCTGCATCGTATCCGGATCCCTGAGGTACGGGGACCCGAAGGGTTGCTCTATCTGCTCGGCCCTGATGACCGAAGGCTTTGGAGAAGAGATCCCTGACACTATGGAGTCAAGGGATACAGCAAGAGAAACTCTTCGGAGGTGGGAAAGAGGGTTCCAGAAGAACTCTCCGGGACCTTACCTACCTAATGAATCATTAAGGTGCCTTCTGTTCCCTAAGGCTCAATCCTGTGCGGTTGTGCCCCAGGTACAGGTCAAGCCTCCCTTCAACCAACTGACAGTGGACGCGGACATCAACAAGGGACCGGCAGGCATGGACATCCACCAAGAACGGATGTCAAAGGTGTCTACCGACACCGAAAGGGACCTTCTACAAGAAGACCTTGAAGAAGAGGTTGTCCAACCACCTACGGAGGAAGATGGATCCGTTACGATGGTCACTGAGGACCCTCAGTTCATCGTGACGGCATATCAACCTGTGCCGTCAACCTCTTCAGCCCCAACTCCCCAACCAGATGTGCAAATTGGCAGGAGCGAAGTTCTCCTAGAGTCGATCCAGCAGATGTTGGCAGTGTTCCGGAAGGAACAGCAGGAGATAAAGCAAGATCTCAAAGAGACGAAGAGAGAGGTAAGGGAAGGGAAACGCTCTGGCGCTTCCAGAGGCTTTGCTAAGCCCCATAGAGTATCTTACCTACCTCACTGCTCCAAAACCAACCCCTGGAGGTACGCGGAGTGTATGCCCATGATGAATGGGAAGCTCTACTGTATATCTCCGAGAAGTTGAGGACCAAACCCTTTGAGGATCTCCAATTCTGGCCCAGCTTTTCAGCATACCCAGAATGTTATGTGAGACTGCTGGATGAACCAGCATCCCGTGAGGAGACTGTACCAAAGGAAGTCATTGTCTTCGAGCATGACAAGGCACAGGCTATCCTATCCAAGACCCTAAAAGGAGCCAGATATACCAACTCTAAAGTCTCGACATTAAGCAAGAGGCATCCAACCTTCATTGCTCCTTCCTCCAGATCTTTCCCCTTTTCAGTGAAAGCCCTTGACTGTGTCATGAGACCAGTCAATGAGGGCAAACTGTGCCCAATCCTAGAGGAATGTAAACCATTATCTCTAGCCATGCCTACCTGCGAGGAGAAGTGGAATGAAGTTCATCAAACCTTTGCCGTCTCTAAGCTGGATCCGGAGATAGCAGGTCAGCAGTTCAAAGAGAACCTTCCAAAGCTGCCGGAGCATCTTTTGAGAAGGGAACAGGAGACAAAAGAGAGACTAGCCGCTTGTTTGTCTCATCAGACTTGCCTGGAAATGTGTGCAGGCCTTACCAACGCCCCAGACATATATATGGTCTTAGCGGAGTCCCACATGGGTACCTTTGTGAAGGACTTGTATGCCTCTGTCAGGTCAAGGAGGGCCTGTAGAGAGCATGTGTTTGCCGCAGCAACAGTCGAACACAAACCTAGGAAGCTGATCACTTCATGCATCTAGGGCAAAGGAGGCTATTGCCAAAGCCGCCACGGAGAATAGGAACCTTCTCCAAAAGTGGGGCATATCTTCCAAGAGGAAATCATCCTCAGACGGTGGTCCCCAACCCAAAAACAGGAAGACAAAGAAACCACGTAGACCTGCACAACTTCTGACAATGACCATAGCCACAGTGCCTCAAATGGTAACTCAGCTGCAAACTACCTTCCAGATGATCCCTCAGCAGCTAGTAACCAAATCACCTGTGTTTAACCTATGTTTTGAGAGGCACACAACTACCTTTCGACCCTACAAAGGTAGAGGCTCAAAAAGAGGCTCCTCAAGAAACCCCTCAAGGGGTAGAGGAGGACGCAGTCACGGAAATAAGTTCTCAGGAACCTCTCAGCAATGAGAGGCTCTTGGTAGGAAGGAGACTCTTCCACTTTTGAGATCGTGGGACCTTAGATCCCTGGGCCCACAGCCTAATCAAGAATGGACTTGGTTGGAAATGGAACAAAATTCCACCCCCTTTTCCAGAATTCCTCCAACACTACACCCTCTTGTTAGAAGAATATATCTCAGAACTCTTGAACAAAAAGGTAATAGGAGAAGCGAAGTCCATCAAATTCCAGGGAAGGCTATTTAGTGTTCCCAAGAAAGACTCGAACAAACTCAGAGTCATTTTAGACTTGTCTCCACTCAACAAGTTCATCGAGAACAACAAGTTCCGGATGCTTACCTTACAACACATAAGGACCCTTTTACCAAAAGGGGTGTACACAGTCTCAATAGACCTGGCAGATGCTTACTGGCACCTACCAGGCAGCCGCCCCCTCTCCTCCTACCTAGGATTCAGGATACAGAAGACAAAGTATGTCTCCACAGCCAAGTCCTTTGGGGTAAACATAGCCTCAAGGATATTCACAAAACTTGTGGACACAATCGTCCAACAACTTCGCTCAGAAGGAATTCAGGTAGTAGCATACCTGGACGATTGGCTGGTGTGGTCAGCATCCAAGACAACTTTTCTACAGGCAGCCACAAAGATGATTCAGTTCATGAAGCACCTAGGCTTCAAGATCAACCTCAAAAGTCTCGCCCTTCTCTAGCTCAGAAGTTTCAATGGTTAGGAATCTATTGGAACTTACAGTCCCACCGTCTCTCCATTCCACTGAAGAAGAGGAGAGAGAAGATAGCAGGATCTATCAAGAGACTATTGAAACACAAGAGGATTTCAAGACACCAACAGGAAAGAGTACTGGGTTCTCTCCAGTTTGCAGTAGTGACAGACCCAGTGCTAAAAGCACAGTTAAAGGATGCGTCAGGAATCTGGAGAAGATACGCATCAAACTCTCAAAGAGATCAACGAAGGTTGACACCGACCTGATTGCGCACGCTACTAAGGCCATGGTGAACAGCCAAGAACCTAGCGCGAACAATTCCCTTACAACCACCTAAACCATCAGTGGTAATGCACACTGATGCCTCCCTGGAAGGATGGTGAGGCCATTCGCAAGAAAGAAAAGTGCAGGGGAACTGGTCGCACCAGTTCAAAACCTTTCACATCAACATCTTGGAGGCTATGGCAGTCTTCCTAACGTTGAAGAAACTATCCCCTCGCAGGTCTGTCCACATCAGACTGGTCTTGGACAACGAGGTGATAGTAAGATGTCTAAACCGACAAGGCACGAGATCACCTCACACCAGTCACGTGATGTTAGCCATCTTCTACCTAGCAAGGAAGAAAAGATGGCATTTATCAACAGTTCACCTGCAAGGTTTTCGCAATGTGACAGCGGATGCCCTATCCAGGCGAAAGCCGATAGAGACAGAATGGTCCCTAGATGCAGACTCCTCTCCCTTCCTCTCAGAAAAAGTCTCAGAACTGCAAATCGACCCCTTTCGCAACGAATGACAATAAGAAACTACCTCGTTATGTAGCCCCTTACGAGGACCCTCAAGCAGAAGAGAAAGACTCTATGTCTCTCGACTGGAACAGATGGAATCGAATCTACCTGTTCCCACCAACCAATCTCCTGCTAAAAGTCCTCGGCAGTAGTGGCCCCCAAATTGGTTCTCTCTAGTTCTAGAATTGAAACTGAAGCTGTTTCCTCTTATCCCAACTGGTTCAGAAGTCGACTGTCTACGCTTCATCCTTGAGAACCAACAACCTATATCTCATGATTTTCTCGCCCTAGCAGCCAAGAAAAGGTTTGGGATCTCAAAAGACAAGATCGACTTCATCGAAGAATACAAGTAAAGTTCAACAAGGAGACAATATGAATCATCTTGGAAGAAGTAGGTTTTGGTTGTGAAAGCAAGGAAACCGACAGAATTATCAATAGATTTCTGTCTCTCCTTCTTCATCCACCTACACGAACAAGGCCTTGCTTCCACCACAATAACTGCGTGTAAGTCGGCCCTGACTAGACCTCTTCTTTACGCCTTTCAGGTGGACCTTTCAGGTGAAATCTTCAATAAGATACTAAAAGCATCCACTAGACTCAAGCCAGTAACCCCTCCAAAGCCCATATGGTCATTGGACAAAGTCTTGAGCTACGCTTCGATTATGAACAATGAGGATTGCACCCTAAAGGATCTAACACAGAAAGTGATATTTCTGTTTGCTATAGCCTCAGGGGCTAGAGTTAGTGAAATAGTGGCCTTATCCAGGAATGAAGGCCATATTCAGTTCACGGAAACAGGAGAACTGAATCTTTTCCCTGATTCTACCCTTCTTGCCAAAACCGAGCTGCCCACCAAAAGGTGGGGTGCTTGGAGAATCTGCCCTCTGAAGGAAGATGTCTCTCTATGCCCAGTAGTGTCTTAAGGCCTATCTTCGAAGAACTTCAGACTTCAAGGAGGGACAGCTCTTTATGAGACAAAACCTCAGGATCAAATTCATCTCTAAAACAACTGAGGGTGAAACTCAACTACTTTATTCTTAGAGCGGATCCTGACAGCAAACCCACAGGTCACGATCCAAGAAAAGTTGCTTCTTCGTTGAACTTCTTTCAACACATGGACTTTGAGAGGCTCCGCTCATATATAAGGTGGATATCATCCAGAGTCTTCTATAAATATTATGCGAAGCAAGTGCACGAGATAAAACACTCTATGGCAGGTAGTGTCATAAAACCTGTCGTCTAGTGCTGCGATGAACAGTGGACTGGTTTGCGACTCAGCAGTGTATCGGGTGAATAGGTGTTAAGTCCCTCGAGTGTAATACCTTTTAGTGAAAATCACTTTGGTGATTAATGGACTGTTCAATATAGGTGCAGAATCTAACCAATAACACAGTGTTGAAGCATATCCAACATCTAAGTGAAACTAAGCAAAATTAGCTTCACATTTATTGAGTGGTATCTTAACAAATGAATTAACATATGTATATTCTTCCTTTACAGGTCATATATATATATATATATATATATATATATATATATATATATATATATATATATATATATATAAACCATGATGTTTACATATGGAAAGCTAGATTCCTTCTCATGATACATTATTATTATTTTATTTTGCTTATGAAAATAATAAAGAAAAAATGTATATGCGTCTTCTTTCATCCTCAATGGTACAATAAATGATTCCAGAGTTTTTCCATTTTTTCCTTAGAATAGATACCTTGATGGTAATGATTTCCAAAGTACAACTAGGTAATCTCAAGAAGTTTCCGTTATGTCCTTACAGAAATACAAACTTTGAATCCTTATAGTCGAAGTTGACAAATTCCCTCAGGGGGCAGGAAGCCCTAAGCCAGTTCCAGAGCCCTAAGCCAGTTCCAGGCTTAGTTGATATGACAAACAACGGTGATGTCATATATAAGGGTCTAGGAAACTACTGTACAGTATATAAGGATCTCATTTGAAGTAAAGGCACTTATACAAACCCATAGGTATAGTACTTTCAAGTTCATTCTCTGGTAAGCTTCCATCAGGACGACATGGCCGAGCCCAAAAAAACTGATTTTGAACAAAGTGAAAAATCTATTTTTGGGTGAGATAGCCATGTCGTCCTGATGGACCCACCCTTCATTCTTAAAAATTACCCCACCCGAAACTACTCTATCTGCGGCTATTCCTGCTTAAATGCAACTAGGAATGATGGGCCATAGTAGTACAGGAAGGGGGTCCACCGGGTACCTTGATAACGGCTCCCCTTTCGTTCGCCACTCTTCCCCCTCAAAGAGTTAAATCTATTCGGGGCGAAGATTGCTATGTGTCGTATAAAAAAATACGTCCCCTAATATTATGCGATATCCTTAAAGATATATTAAAGATACTCGCACCAGAAGTTAAAATTCTGGAGACCTATGGTTATTTCTCTGGGAGTATCACTGTGGCAAATATCCCTTAGAAAGCTACCTAAAGGAACCTTCCATCAGAACGACATGGCCATATCACCCATAAATAGATTTTCCACTTTGCTCAACATCCGTTTTATGATAATTTCTACCAATATGTGTTTTTTTTTCACGTTTGTTGACGGAATTAATGCGAAACACAAAATCAGTTTCAGAACTAACCTGATTATCATGAACATTTTCCGCATTATTTTCTTGATCTATAGTATCAACTGCTGAATTAATTTTCTTTGCATACTATCTAGGTAATCTAAAATCATTTGAAAAATGTCCCGTCTTTCTACAATTCTGGGATGTTTGTTTTGTAGCAGGGCATTTCCTTGCTTCGTATGCAAGATGATAAGTTTTACCACACATATAGTATGAGTTTTTCCTGTTGTTTCTGCGTATAGGTCTGATTCTGATATTTGTGAGCATTAGAGTTCAGAAATTTCCTATGACTAAGCTTTGACTTATTCTTTCTCTAATTCTCAGTGTCTTTCAACTTTAAGCCTAACTTTTCCTTTTATTACTTGTAGAATTACCTATTATATTACTTTGCCTATTTGATGTTTCTAGAGCTTTGCCTATAATTAATACCTTCTCTAGTGATAAATATTTATCCTTCAATAATTTCTTTCTTAACTCTTGTGATGTGCAATGGGCAAAAAGTTGATCTATGATAAAATTCTAACTCTAGAAATTCACATGAAACAGCTAAATTCTTTAGTCAAGTCACACACCATCTAAACTTTCATGGTCTTCCTGATATGCCTGTGCTGTAAATTGATACCTTTCAAAAAATATATTGACCTGAAGGGCAAAATATGTGATAAGAGCCTTAATCGCAGCTTCACTAGTGTCATCGGTAGGTTGTAGTGTCTTAAACACTTCCCGAACCTCTCTACCGGCTGTGTGTAATAATAACGCCTTCCTTTGGCCATCTTTTAATTAAGGTCCTAAAGCTACAATGTAAATCTTAAATTCTTCACGCCACTGTTACCATCGTGTTGCAACAGAATTGGGTTCAGCAACAATGCTAAACTTCTTTGGAAGCTCGATGTCCAGGGGCATTTATACTTCTTACCTGAATTAGGTTAGGCAAATGAATTCTACAAAATTAACTAGTTACTCATTAACAAAGCTAATTCTAACCCAATTCCTCTGTTAATTGCACCTCTTGTGTGTTTATGCAACCAACTAAAGGTAGTTTACACTTTGTGTTTTATGTAAACTAGTCCCTGTCCTATATTGAAATTTTACCACCTAATGCCTACTGGTGATAAATTCAATCCTACCTTAATTTTTTACTAATAATGAAATATATATGTAGGATGTTTGCTTCTTTCTTGACATTGAGCTTGAATGTTTTGTGGTATTCCTCTTATTTACTGCATACCTGCTGCTTCTTCAGGGGGCTACTTCCAGTCGTCTCTTCTGCTGTTGTCTTTCTCTGCATGGGTTCCGTTTCATCTCTCACCAGTCTTCTGCATGGTATTGGTTATCCCAAGTGAAATGACAGCTTCATACATACCTGGAATAATATCCATTCATTAGTGTTGTTAATTATCCCATATTAACATTGTCAGTCTTCTGTAGGGTATTGGTTATCCCAAGTGAAATGACAGCTTCATACATACCTGGAATAATATCCATTCATTAGTGTTGTTAATTATCCATATTAACGTCGTTGATTCTTCTTGGTGGGATGTAATGATACGTTGGTATTCTTAAATTACCCTCAATGAACTTGGGATTATATTGCTCCCCAGCTCTCAATCATGTCTCAACAACTTATGATTCTTGAGTGAGAATATGTATACATACACAGAGAAAACAAAATTGAGCATCACTCACAAAAAGATTGAATCCTACTGCATTACAAAAGTAAGAAGAATCACATCCTAACTTTAGGATAATTAATGAATGATTAAATCCTTCATAACATACGCTACAACCCCTATGAAATGTGCTGAAACACATTCTAACAATGCAATACTGTGCAATCATTACTCTTAATACCCGTAGCACATACAGTATTATAGTACAAAATACATAACAATAACCACTGGAGTTTACTATTTCCATTCAGTTATGGGTTTACTAAGTAGCTAAGTAGCCAATTGTAATAACCACTAGAATCAGCTGTTTTCCCTGTTCTCCAAATTTGTTGAGTATCTAGATAGTTAATTATTATAACATCTGCAGTCTGCTCTTTCCCCTGTGTTCAGGGATTACTAAGTAGAAAAGTAGTCAATCGTAATAACCAAAGGAATCAACTATTTCCCCTCTGCCCTGATTATGTCGAGCAGCTAGATGGCTAATCATTATAACCACAGAAGTCTACTATTTCCCGTGTGTTCTGGGTTTACTAAGAACCAAAATAGGCAATTGTAATATCCCAAAAAATAAACTGTTTCCAATGTGCTCGGATTTTGCTGAGTAGTGAGATATTTAATCATTATAACCACTGAAGTTTACTATTTCCGGTCTGCCATCGGTTTACTAAGTAGCTAAATAGTTATGCAGAGTAGCTATAGAGCTATTCACGGTAACCACTGAAGTCTGCCTTTTCCCCTGTGTTCTGGGTTTACTAAATAGCTAATTGGTCAATCGTAATAACTAAATTAATCAACTTTTACCCCTGTGCTCTGAGCATGTTGAGTATATAGATAGCTAATCATTACAATCACTAGGGTCTATTGTATCCCATGTTTTCTAGGTTTACTAAGTAGCTAAGTAGTCAATCATAATAACCGTAGGAATCTATTATTTCCCTTGTACTCAGAGTATGCTGAGTATCTAGATAGCTGATTATTATAAATGTTGGATTCTATTATTTCCCCTGTCTTCTTGGTTTACTAAGTAGCTAAGTAGACAATCATAATAACCACAGAAATATACTGTTTCCCCTCTGCTCCGAGTATGCTGGGTAGCTAGATAACTATCAATGATAACAATCGAAGTCTGCTATTTCCTTTTTGTTCTGGGTTTACTAAGTATCTAAGTACTCAATCGTAACAACCAAAGGAATCAACTGTTTTCCCTGTTCTTCGAGTATGCTGAGTAGCAAGATAGTCAATCTATATAATCACTGATGACTACTTCTATTCTGTGTTTTGGGTTAATCAAGTACCTGAGTAATCAATCGAAATAACCACATGAATCAACTGTTTCACCTGTGCTCTAATTTTGCTGGGTAGCTAGATAGCTAATCATAATAACCACCGAAACCAGGTATTTCCAGTGTGTTCTGGGTTTGCTAAATATTGAAATGGTCAATGGTGATAATCATAGGAATCAACTTTTTCCCTTGTGCTCCAATTATGCTGAATAACTAGATAGCTAATCCTAATAACCACTGTACGATGTTATTTTCCCAGTGTTCTGGTTTTACTGAGTAACTGAATAGCTAATTTTAATTACCATGTGGTCTAAGTATACTGACTAGCTTGATAGTTAATCGTAATAACCAATGGAGTCTATAATTTTGCGTGTGTCCAGGGTTTACTAAGTAGCTAAGTAGTCAATCATAATAACTAAAGGAATCGACTGTTTCCCTTGTGGTCTGAGTATGCTGTACAGCTAGATAGCTAATCATGATAACCACAGTAGTCTGATAATTTCCATGTGTTTTGGGTTTAAGTAGCTAAGTGGTGAAGGCTGATAACCAAAGGTATCAACTGTTCCACCTGTGTCCCGAGTATGCTGGGTAGCTAGATAGCTAATCATTTTAACCTGGGTTAACTAAGTACCTATGTAGTCAATCGTAAAGAACAGAAGGTTAACTGTTTTGTCTGCGCTCCAATAATGCTGAGTAGCTAGATAGTTACTAATGATAACTACTGAAGTGTGCTATTTCCCCTTTTTTTTGAGGTTTATTAAGTAGCTGAGAACCCGTTCGTAATAACCTACGGAATCAACTATTTCCCCTGTGCTTCAAGTTTGCTATAAAGCTAATCATAATAAACACTGTAGTCTACGAGTTCCCCTGTGTTCTGGGTTTACTAAGTAGCTAGGAATCCAATTACAACAGCCAACAGAATCAACTGTTTCCCTTGTGCGCCGAGTATGCTGAGGAGTTGGATATCTAAACATAATTTCCACTGGCATCTACTATTTCTGTGTTCTGGATTTACTGAATAGCTAAAAAGCTACTTATAATTACCACTGGTGTCAACTATTTCTTTTGTATCTTAAATTTACTATTTCTCTTATGTTCTTGTTTACTAAGTAGCTAAGTAGCCAATCTTAATGAGCAACAGAACCGTGTTTCCCTTGTGCACCAAATTTGCTGAGTGGCTACATGCTACTCTTAATAACCACTTAAGTCTACCATTTACCCTGTCTTCTGGATTTAGTAAGTAGCTGAGTAGCTTATTGTAATAAACACTGGAGTTAACTATTTTTGCTGTGATTTGGTTTAACCAAGTAGCCAATTGCAGTGTCCACTGGAGTCTATCATTTTTATTGTGTTCTAGGTTCAGTAAGTAGGTAAGTAGGCAGTCTTATTAACCAAAGGAATCAACTGTTTCCCCTCTCGTCCAAATATGAGTAGCAGCTAGATAGCTAATCATTATGACCACTGAAGTCTACTATTTCCTTTGTGTTCTGAGTTTATTGAGTAACTTAGTAGCCAATCGTAATAATCAAAGGAATCAACTGCTTCCTCTGTGCTCCAATTATGCTGATTAGCTAGATAGGTAATCATAGTAAATAATGACGTCTACTGTTTCTCCCGTGCTATGTGTTTACGAAGTACCTAAGTAGTCAGTGTAATAACCAAATTAATCAACAGTTTCCCTGTGCTCTGAGAATGCTGAATAGCTAGTCATTATAAACATTACAATCCTCCATTTCCCTTGTATTCTGGGTTTACTAAGTAGCTATGTAGTTAATTATAATAAACAAAGGAATTAACTGTCTCCCCTGTGCTCTGAGTATGTTGGATAACTAGATGGCTAGTCATAATAACCACTAAAGTCTTCTACTTCCCTTGTACTCTGGGTTTACTAAGTAGCTAAGTAGTCAATCGTAATAACCAAAGGGAACAGCTGTTTCCACTTTGCTCCGAGTATGATAAGTAGTTAGATAGCTAATCCTTATGACATCTGGAGACTACTTTTTACCCTGTGCTCTAAGTTTATTGAGTAGCTGAAAAGTCAGTCATTTGAAACCCTGCAGTAAACTATTTCCCCTGTGTTTTGGGTATAATTAGTAGCTAAGTATTCAATCGAAATAACCAAAGGAATCAACTGTTTCTCCCGTGCTCAGAATAGGCTGAGTAGCTAGATAGCTAATTATTATAATAACTGGAGTCTACTATTTCTCTTGTGTTATGTGTTTATTAATTGGCTAAATATTCCATCGTAATAACAAAAGGAATTAATTGTTTTCCCTTGTACCAACCATGTGTCACACGATCGTACATAGATTATTTTGTATAAATTATGCTTGTATCTGCGCTCTTCCCTCGCACTAAAAAGAACCTGAATAATGATGTCTCCGGTTTTCCTCTGTAACATTGTCTGTCTTGTGAACATGAAAAAGCCTGTTGCCTTGAGGTTTTGTAAATAAAAGAGAGTGTTCTATAATAAATAACTCAGTTGATTGCTTCCTGCCTTTGAGTCACAACCTTGCTCTCGGCCTGTCACATTTGATGCAGGAACGGGCGTGCAATTTTTGGTAGACACGGGTGCTTGTCGTTCTCTTTTGCCAAGGAAACTCTTCAAGACACGACGTAGTCTGTCTACATCTGCCGACGTCCGCTGCCAACAGATCTGCGATACCCACCTACGGTTACGAGAACCTCGCATTATCGTTCGGAAACGGTAAATTCAATTGGAAGTTTCTCGTTGCTGACGTCACAATGCCAATCCTCGGTGCGGATTTCTTCTCTCATTTCCACCTTCTGGTCGATGTCGCCCTCCGACGATTGGTCAACGCAGACTCGTACCTGTCGACACCTCTTCAACCCACCCCCTCTAACCTTGCTCTCCACATCAACGCACCCACGGATGCCTACGCCCACCTCCTCACGTCGTACCCGGAAGTTTTCCGTCCAGAACTTCGCCAAACGCCCACGGTTCCTGCCAAGCACGGTATTTATCACCATATCAAGACGACGGGACCCCCAGTCTTCGCAAAATTCAGATGTCTGGCACCGGAATGATTGGCAGCCGCCAAACAGACGTTCGCCGAAATGGAAGAAATGGGCCTTTGCCAAAAGGGCTCCAGCCCATGGTCGTCACCCTTACACATCGTTCTGAAGAAAGACGGCTCCCTCCGTCCGTGTGGGGATTACAGGTGCCTGAACATGCAAGTAGAACCGGATCACTACCCCCTCCCAAACATTGCCGACGTGACCTCCTACCTGCACAAAGCGAAGGTTTTCTCTACGCTCGACCTCCTGAAGGGGTATTATCAGGTGCTTATGAACCCAGAAGACATCCCCAAGACCGCCATCACCACTCTGTTTGGTACATACACCTTCAATTACTCCTGTTTTGGCCTTCGTAATGCTGGGGCCACGTTTCAACGTCTCATGGATGGTATCTTAGGCGACCTCCCTTTCTGTGTATGTTATGTGGACGACATACTTGTGTTCTCCTCCTCAAAAGAGGAACACCTCCATCACCTGCGCATCGTGCTCGACCGCCTGCAACAAAACGGCCTTGTAGTCCGGTACGACAAGTGTACCTTTGGCGGCAACGAAGTGTCGTTTTTAGGGTACAGCATCACTCCTGAAGGAGTCCATCCCTTCCCTGAGAAGGTAGCAGCCGTTCAGAACTTCCCCGCGCCCTCGACCGTCAAAGCTCTGCAGGAATTCTTGGGCATGATTAACTATTATCGCCGTTTTCTGCCAGCCATTGCCGCCACTCTTGCTCCCCTCTACGCCTCCCTCAAGGGCAAGCCAAAGGACCTGAAGTGGGGTCCCCTTCAAGAAGCGCCCTTCTGCAATGCAAAGAAGGCCCTATCAATTTCTGCGGGTCTCACTTTTCCTATCCCATATGCCCCTCTCCTTCTCTCCACCGATGCCAGCGACATCGCTATTGGTGCAGTACTCGAGCAGGTGGTCAACGGCTCGCCCCGCCCATTGGCCTTCTTCAGCAGAAAACTGTCCAAGGCAGAATTGGGTTATTCTACCTTTGATCGAGAATTGCTGGCGGTGCACTTGGCTGTCCGTCACTTTCGCCATTTCTTAGAAGGTACGCCCTTCGTCATTCGCACAGACCACATGCCTCTGGTGCACGCCTTCACTCGACAGTCTGACGCCTGGTCCGCCCGTCAACGCCGACATCTCTCTGCCGTGGCTGAATACAATTGCACCCTTCAATACGTCCCTGGGAAAATGAATCCCGTTGCCGATGCCCTGTCAAGAAACACGTTGGCTGCCGCTCAACTGGGATTGGATTACAACGCCCTGGCTGAAGCCCAACGACAGGATCCAGAGTATCAAGAATGTAGGACATCCTGTACGTCCCTCCGTTGGGAAGACTTCCCCCTCGACGACTCCAACACCACCCTCCTCTGTGACGTCAGTACTGGTAGACCGCGACCTTGGATTCCTGCTCCCGTGCGACGGCAGGTGTTTGATTTCATTCACGGCCTTTCACATCCCTCGTTCCGTTCTACTGCACAGCTGCTGAAGGCAAAGTTCATTTGCCACGGCATTTCTAAGGATGCTAAGGATTGGGTCCGCGCCTGTACTTCTTGCCAAACTTCCAAAGTACATCGACACATGGATTTAGGAGTGGGCACCTTTCCTCAACCTCAGTGTCGTTTTGCACACATTCACGTCAACGTTGTAGGCCCCCTACCCACATCACAAGGACATCGTTATCTGTTTACCGTCATCGACCGCTCCACTCGTTGGCCTGAAGCCATTCCCATGGAAACTGCAACGTCCGCCTCATGTACATCTGCCTTACTCTCTGGATGGATTTCAAGATATGGTATCCCTGAGCATATTACTTCTGACAGGGGAACCACTTTCACCTCTCAATTGTGGACATCATTAGCGAATCTCCTGGGCATCACCCTACATCAGACAACGGCCTACAACCCCGCTGCCAATGGAATGGTTGAACGTTTTCATCATACCCTCAAAGCAGCTTTGATGTCCCGCTGCAAGGATTGCAACTGGTTTACTCAGCTTCCCTGGGTCCTCCTGGGACTAAGGACCACTCCTAAAGATGTCCTCGACATCTCGGCAGCTGAAATGGTGTATGGCGACCCGTTGGTCGTCCCTGCCGAATTTTTTCCTTCTACAACCTCCTCCGACGATCTCCAGCGCATACGTCACGTCGTGGGAAAATTTACTCCGTGCCGCCAGACTTACAAGCCCCCAGCGAAGCATCACATACCAACGGACTTGCACTCGGCAATGCACGTCTTCCTGCGCAACGACACTAGCAAGCCACCGCTAACGCCCCCATACACGGGCCCTTTCCTTGTGATCCGACGCAGTCCGAAAGCATTCCTACTATACATTCGTGGCAAAGAAGACTGGGTCTCTATTGATCGTGTAAAACCTGCTTATCTTCTACCAGATGACTCGCCTACAGTTCGCCTCTCTAGATCAGGGGGCCCTATTTAACATGTACAGTATGTCATTTTTAGGGGGGGAGCCATGTACCAACCGTGTGTCACACGATCGTACATAGATATTTTGTATATATTATGCTTGTATCTGCGCTCTTCCCGCACACTAAAAAGAACCTGAATAATCATGTCTCCGGTTTTCCTCTGTAACATTGTCTGTCTTGTGAACATGAAAAAGTCTGTTGCCTTGAGGTTTTGTATATAAAGGAGAGTGTTCTTGTGGGATTTGGTACTTTGTTAGGAAGTTCTATTAACCATAATAATTACCTGGAACATAGATGAACAATCGTTAGTAATCATTTCTCAGCTGATCCCATCTGATGTCGTCACTTTTGGCTTGATGGTTAATAAGACGTTGGTATTCTAAAAAATACATTTAATGTATAAAAGACTACATTGTACTGTTTACTCTGTGACAGCTAACTCCCAAGTGTATATGGAGCGTCTTACACAATCTGCCAAACCAAAACATTGCTAAACAAAAGAGCATCGCTCTGAAAAGACTTAAATCCTACTCCAGTACAAATAATAAAGAATCACATCCTATCTTTGAGGTAATCAACAAATGTTTGAATCCTAATACCAAAACAAATCATTACTCTTATGTAAAAAGCATAACATGTCTTATTCATGCAATATGATGCAATGTTGCGCAATACCTGCAACACTTGAAACTATATAGTACATTATTACAATAATACATAACAGTCTCCTCCCCCTTAACTTGACATTGTAAAATATTCATAAATCTAATCTCTCAGGGGGCTTTCCTCTGTTAATCCTATTAGGAAGCACTTTAACCTCATCTTGTACTGGTACATGAATTGGTTCTGAATCTACATTGGATGTTGGACCATCTTGGTTAATATTTGACTCATTTGATCTAACTACTTATTTAAGTTTCTCATCTCTAACATTCACATGCTCTACTGTCTTTCTGTTTAACGGCTGTAATTGATCAACATGACGTTTTACAACATTATCACCAACACGAACATCATAATGTAAATTTCCTATCTCTCTTACAATCTCTCCTGGTACCCACTTCTCTAGTGTTGTACGATCTTACCATGACATCAGACAAAGGTAAAAAATGTCTTACATTAGGAAGCTTTGCTACTTGTTTATACCCTTTATCTTCTAAATCACTTTGCAAACTTGGATATAACAAATCTAACTTACACCTTATCCTCCTCCCCATCAACAAATTTGAGGGTGCCACGCCTGTTGTGCTGTGCGGCGTTGTTCTATAAGACAATAAAAATTTTAACACATGCAAAAATATATTACCTGAATTTGCTTTTCTACACTTCATATTGTGTTTAAACGTTTGAACAAATCTTTCAGCCTCTCCATTAGTAGATGGATGATATGTAGCTGAAAATGTATGCTTTATACCATTGACATTACAAAATTCTTTAAACTCTTGTGAGGTAAACTGTGGACCATTATCTGTAACAATTCTTTCTGGAATACCATGCGTTGAAAAAATTTGCACTAACTCTTTTATTGTGGTGTAAGACGTTGTTGTCTTCATTGGGATAATTTTTGGCCACTCACTGTAAGCATCTACTACTATCAAAAACAAATAATTCAAAAAAGGACCTGCAAAATCTATATGCACTCTTTGCCATGGATACCTGGGCAACTCCCACGGGTGCATTCTAGCAAATTGAGGATTGTTCTGTTGCATAACACAATTCATACAATTCTTTATATAACATTCCACATCTTTATCTACACCTGGCCACCATACAAAAGTTCTCACAACGGACTTTGATCTTACAATACCTTGGTGATCAGCATGTATTTCAGACAAAACCTTATTTCTTAGTGAATTAGGAATAACTACCCTGGAACCTCTCATCACTATTCCTTGTGTCACACCCAGTTCATACCATATATCCTTATACGGTTTACAATTTTCCTCCTTTCCACATAAGTCCCTACCTGTCATTAAACTCTCCAAAACCTTACTAAGTACTGGGTCTTGCTTGGTACTGTGTGCTACATCTTTCGCAGTTATTGGTACATCATATACAGAAATTAACAGAACACTGTCATCATACTCCTCTGGAGCTTTGTCTACAGGTAATCTGGATAAAGCATCTGCATTACCCATATTTGATGTTGGACGGTATTCTATATCATAGTGGTACGCTGCTAACGTAACTGCCCAACGTTGTAGTCTTGCAGCCACCAACGTAGGTAAACTTGCTTTTGGACCCAATATTGCTAATAAAGGTTTATGATCTGTAACAAGTGTGAATTTTTTCCTACCATAAAGATACATATGGAATTTTTTAACTCCATAAACTAATGCTAAATCTTCCTTTTCTATTTGAGAGTAATTCCTTTCTGCCTTGTTCAATACTCTAGAAGTGAATGCAATTGGTTTTTCTGTTCCATCTGGCATCACATGAGATAATACTGCACCTAGACCTATGTTTGATGCATCACATACTAATTTAACTGGTAAATCCATTTGATAATGTACTAAGAATGTAGGTGATGTTATTTCCTGCTTGATTCTTTCAAAAGATTCCTGACACTCTTTTGTCCACTTCCATTCTACACCCTTATTCAACAGAATATACAATGGATGTGCAATTGTAGACAAATTCTGAATGAAATTCCCATAAAATGTTACTAAACCTAGAAATGATTGTAATTCCTTAACATTTTCTGGCACTTTTGTTGATTGTACAGCTTTAATCTTCTCTTTAGTTTTGTGAATACCCTTGCCATTTATTACAAAACCTAAGTATTCCACTGAATCAACTTCTAAAATACATTTGTTCTTATTTACTCTAATATTATGTTCCTTCAACTTCTTCAGAACTGTTCGTAATCTTTCTCTATGTTCTCTTGTGTCTTTACCCGCAATTAAAATATCATCTATAAAAATGAATACTCCTTGCATTCCTGACAAAATCTTATCCATAGTTTGTTGCCATATAGCTGGACTACTTGCAACTCCATAAGGTAATCTCTTTGGCCTAAACAAACCTAAGGATGTATTTACTGTACATAATTCTTGTGAAGTTTCATCCATGGGAAGCTGTTGAAATGCTTGTCTTAAATCTAATTTAGAAAAAAACACTGCATCCTGACATAGTTGCAAACATGTCTTTCGGATTTGGTAAGGGATGTTGAGCTACTTGCAGTTGTGGATTTAACGTTACTTTGTAATCTCCACATAACCTAACCTGTCCACTTTCCTTCACAATAGGAACTAATGGTGTAGCCCAATCTGAATATGTAACCTTTTCCCAAGAACCTTCATTTTCTAATCTCCTGATTTCTGTTTCAACTGCACTTTTTAATGCATACGGTACTGGTCTCGGAGCAAAAAATCTAGGAGAACTGTCAGGTTTCAAAACTAAAATTGCCTTTGCGTTCTTTACTGTACCTATTTTATCTTCAAATACGTCTTGAAACTCTGATATGATATTATCCATAGACATTTCATTTTTGTTTTCATTTTGTCTACCTGCAACCTTCAAAATACTAGGCCAATCTAACTTCAAATACTGTAGCCAATCTAAACCTAGCAAAGTTTGTCCATTACCTTTTACTACTGTTAATGGCATTCTCTGTAATTTCTGTTCTTTGTACTGTACTTCTACGTTTGAAGCACCTATTACCTGAATATCAAAACCATTATAACTTTTCAAAACTCTATTTGTACCTTCTAATAACAAATTAGGAATGCTTTTAGCCATTTTCTCAGACATAATTGATACATCGGCTGCTGTGTCAACTTGCATCAAAATTGGTTTACCATTGATGATTACTTCTACCATGATATGTTTCTTTGCACCTTTGTTGACTGAGTTTATGCGAAATGCAAAATCAGTTTTTGAACTAACCTGATTATCATGAACATTTTCCTCATTATTCTCTTGACCCATAGTATCAACTGTAGCATTTATTTTCTTTGCGTACTGTTTAGGGAATCAACAAGCAGTTGCAAAATTACCCAGCTTTCTGCAATTTTGGCATGTCTGTCCAGTAGCAGGGCATTTCTTTGCTTCGTATGCAAGATGATCAGTTTTACCACACCTAAAACACTTTGGTTTTTCCTGTTGTTTCTGTGTATAAGCCTGATTCTGATATTTATGAACATTAGTGTTAGGCACTTTTCTATGACTAGGCTTTGTCATATTCCTTCTCTGATTCTCATTGGTTTTCCACTTAGAACCTACTGTATTAATTTTAGAATTTTCCATTCTATTGCTTGTAGAACTACCTATTATGTTACTTTGCCTATTTGATGTTTCTAAAGCTCTGCCTATTATCAATACCTTTTCTAATGTTAAATCTTTATCTTGCAATAATTTCTTTCTTAGCTCTTCTGATGTGCAATGTGCAATTACTTGATCTATAATAACATTTTCTAACTCTAGAAATTCACATGAAACAGCTAAATTCTTTAGTCTAGTCACAAATGCATCTAAACTTTCATTTTCTTTCTGATAAGCCTGTGCTGAAAACTGGTATCTTTCAAAAAATTTATTGACCTGAGGAGCAAAATATGTGGTAAGAGCCTTAATTGCAGCTTCACTCGTGTCATCTGTAGGCTGCAAAGTCTTAAACACTTCCCGAACTTCCCTACCTGCTGTATGAAGTAATAATGCCTTCTTTTGTGCATCCTTCATGTTCCCTAATGCTTCTAAATAAATCTTAAATTCCTCACACCACTGTTGCCATCGTGTTGCAACAGAATTGGGCTCAGCAGTGATGCTGAAACCTTGTGGGTGCTCGATATTAAAAGGCATTTTGTTTGCTCACATTAATAACTGTGGTAGGTTAAGCTACTGTTCTGCAGTCACAAGTGTACTTCCTACCTACCCAACTTTAAATTTCACCCTTTTGTGTATTTGATGAAATTCCTATTCTGCTGCTGGTAAAATCTTCATTGGGCGATTTTACTCTTGTCCCCTGATGTAAAAACGGAACTTCTCTTGTGCTGGCCGTCCTTGTGCATAGGGTCCAATGCTTCTCCCTGCTTGTCCGTCGTCCAAAACGTCGCCACTGTGGGATTTGGTACTTTGGTAGGAAGTTCTATTAACCATAATAATTACCTGGAACATAGATGAACAATCGTTAGTAATTATTTCTCAGCTGATCCCATCTGATGTCGCCACTGTGGGATTTGGTACTTTGGTAGGAAGTTCTATTAACCATAATAATTACCTGGAACATAGATGAACAATCTTTAGTAATTATTTCTCAGCTGATCCCATCTGATGTCGTCACTTTTGGCTTGATGGTTAATAAGACGTTGGTATTCTAAAAAATACATTTAATGTATAAAAGACTACATTGTACTGTTTACTCTGTGACAGCTAACTCCCAAGTGTATATGGAGCGTCTTACACAATCTGCCAAACCAAAACATTGCTAAACAAAAGAGCATCGCTCTGAAAAGACTTAAATCCTACTCCAGTACAAATCATAAAGAATCACATCCTATCTTTGAGGTAATCAACAAATGTTTGAATCCTAATACCAAAACAAATCATTACTCTTATGTACAAAGCATAACATGTCTTATTCATGCAATATGATGCAATGTTGTGCAATACCTGCAATATTGAAACAATATAGTACATTATTACAATAATACATAACAGTTCTATAATAAATAACTCAG
Organism: Palaemon carinicauda; assembly: GCF_036898095.1. Classification (NCBI taxonomy): domain Eukaryota; kingdom Metazoa; phylum Arthropoda; class Malacostraca; order Decapoda; family Palaemonidae; genus Palaemon; species Palaemon carinicauda. The sequence continues at coordinate 14,941,897 of NC_090744.1, read as the reverse complement.
TTGATTGCTTCCTGCCTTTGAGTCACAACCTTGCTCTCGGGCCGTCACACCCTGTTCTCTGATTATGCTAAGTAGCTAAATAGCTAATCATTAAAACCAATGAAGTCTACTGTTTCCCCTTTTTTTGAGTTTACCAAGTGGATAAATAATTAATCATAATAACCAAAGGAATCCACTGTTTCACCTGTGCTCTGATTATTCTGAGTAGATATATTGCTAATCCTTATAGCCACTGTGTGTACTATTTCTTCTGTGTTCTGGGATTATGCAATAGCCAGTCTTAGTAACAAAAGGAATAAACAGTTTCCACTGTACTACAATTTTGTTGAGTAGCCAGATATCTTTTCATAATAACCAGTGAAGTCTGCTATTTCCCCAATGTCATGAGTTTACTAAGTAGCCATGTACCCAATTGTAATAACCAAAGGAATTAACTGCTTCCCCAGTGTTCCAAGTATACTGAGTAGCTAGATAACTAATGATTATAAACCACTGGGGTATACTATTTCCCCTGTGTTCTAGGTTTACTAAGAATTTGAATATTCAATCATAATAATCAAAGGAATCAACTTTTTCCCCAGTGCTCCGAGTTTGCTGATTAGGTAGATAGTTAATCATTATAATCACCGTAGTCTACTCATTTCCCTTTTGTTCTTTGTTTACTAAGTATCTAAATAGTCAATTGTAAAACCCACAGGAATCAGCTGCTTCCCCTGTGTTCTGATTTTTGTGATTAGCTAGAGAGCTAATCATAATAATCACTGAAGTCTCCTATATCCCATGTATTTTGTGTTGACTAAGTGGCTAAGTTTCCAATCGTAATAATCATAAGAATATACTGTTTTCCTGTGTTCCGTATAGGCTGATTAGCTACTTAGGTAATCAATATAACCACTGGTGTATACTATTTCCCCCTGTGTTCTGGGTTTACTAAGTTACTAAGAAATCAATCGTAATAACCAAAGAAATCAACTGTTTCCCCTCTGATCCGAGTATGCTGACTAGGTAGATTTCAGGGGTCCCTAAACTTTGGGTCATGACCACCAAGGGGGATCATGAGCCCTTTTTGGGGGGCCATTGATGGTATAACAATTATAGGTACTATATTTATCTTGCCATAAGGAGCTATACTTTTCCGTTAGTCTTGGTGCTTTCTCAATTACATGCACAGACCAGTAGTCATTGTAGGTAACTGGCTGCCCGATTTATCATAATTTTGCCAATTTATTTTGTTTTTATTCTTCTGTGACTTTAGTATATAAACTATCGACTAATAAGACAAACCGTATCTGGCATAATTTTGGCATAGTTCTCTATTTTCTTCTATAATCATATTTCTTATGTATAGATTTTGATACAGTAAAATTACATTTCTCATGTATAGTATTCAATATACGCTAAAAATAGGATCAAGTAAGAAAATAAAATATTAAACTGTTCTGTGTTTGCATTAAGACATGGTAACAGAAGAGATGACATCAAGTCAAATTTAATAAACAGGTTTAGTTCGTGTCTGTTTTCACCTCCTGGGTCTCGCTGATTCATGGAACTCACCATCCAGCTGAAAGAACACCTCAACAAGGTTCATACGTAAGTGGCCAAAAAGGATTTCGCATACTTCAAGATCAAGGAACACCAGCTCAAACGTTCGTGATTGAATCATGGAACAGGAGTTCTCTTGCAACATAGCAACGTCATCAATGCAATGTACAAGATTTCCTTTCTTATTGCAAAGTAGAAGAAGTCACACACTATTGAAGAGAAGCTTGTTAAACTTTACATGGTAGAGGCTGCTTGACTAGTTCTTAATCAGAACTGTGTCAACAAGGTTGATCAGATAATTCTTTTAGACAATACAGTTAAGCAGTGCATTAATGACATGTCACAGGACATAAAATCTTAGGTGACAGAGTAATTCAAATTCTCTCCCTTCTTTGCCATCTAAATTAATGACTACAGACGTGCATATCTTTCTCAGTTCATCACTGAAAATAAGGTGGTGAAGATTCTCTTCTGCAGCCCACTGATAACAACAACAAAGGCTGATGATATCATGAATAAAGTCTCCAATTCTTCAAAGAGGAAGAACTCTATTGGTCAAAATTGGTTGGTGTCTGCACCGATGGAGCTCCAAGCATGCTCGGCTCAAAGTCAGGGTTTTTGACTCTGATCAAAACAAATAGCCCAGACATCATTACAACACACTGTCTGACCCACTATGAGGCACTTGATTCAAGACACTTCCTGATCTTCTCAAAGGTACCTTGTAAATAGTGATCCGCGTCGTGAATCATAGTCAAAAGATGGGCACTCAACACCAGGCTGTTTCATAGGTTGTGCCAAGACATGGATTCTCCTCACCAAGACCTCCTCTTCTACAATATGTTTGTTGGTTTTTAATGGTTTATGTTTTTGCTTGTGTATTAGAACTATGATGAACTGCAGATATATCTGGCAACTAGAGAGAAGAAAACAGAATAACTGATAAATGACATTCAGTGGCCATTTAAACGTAGTCTTGCCTACTTGGCAGATGTTTTTTCAACCTTTCAAGTTTTGAATGGTCTCAACTGGCAACTACAGGGCCCAGATACCACCAACCTAATGCAATCTGATACCATCAAGGCTTTCCTTCACAAGTTAGCTCTCTGGAAGAGGAAATTTGAAAAGGAGAATATAGCTTCCTTTCTGAACTAGGTCATCGAAGAAGAACCAATTGCAGAGGAGTTGCAACAAAAGCTCAAGGAACACTTGATAATCCTCCAAGAACAATTCAAACTCTATTTTAACTAATCTGATCGAAATGAAAATGTACTGTGGACACTTACCCGCAATACTTTCTGATAAACTATGGATGGTCTTCCTGAAGACATACAAGAGGAATTCTTTGAGTTCATCAAAAAGAATGCAGTGAAAAAGGTGATCTAGGAACAGCAACAGTTGAACATCTCTAACAGAGAGGTCAAGATGCTCTTCGCGATCCCCAAGACCTGAAAATTTGCCATGAAAGTACTCATTCCTTTCTCCTCCTCTCATCTCTCTCAAAGTGGTTTCTCTATTCTCCTGGTGAATGAATCGAATGCTAGAAAAAGGTTGAATGCTGAAGCAGACATGCGATGTGCCTCGAGCCACAGAGACCCTCGTATTGATTTGCTTCTACGAAAAAAAGCGGCTACATTCTTGATATTAAAATGTTAATAAACCAGTCATTGGTAATAAACATTGATATTGATCAATGGAGACTTTTTTTTTACTCTGTTATGAATAATATTTAAAATTTGAATATAAATCTGTACAATCTGAAATTAGCATTATTTTAGAAGGCTTATAATTGTAGGGGTCAGGAAAAGTTTTGTAGTGCTTAAAGGATTCTGTGCTTAAAAGGTTTGGGAAACACTGAGCTAGTTAGCTAATATCATAATCACTGAAGTCTGCTATTTCCCCTGTGTTCTAGGTTTACTAAGTAGCTAAGTAGTGAAACGTATTAACCACAGCAATCAACATTTTCCCCTGTGCTCTGATTATGCTAGATTGCGAATCATAGTAACCAATGAAACCTGCTATTTCACATGTTTTCTGGGTTCACTAAGTAGCCAATCATAATAACTGAAGGAATCATTTCCCTATGATCCGAGTATGCATAGTAGCTAGATAGCTAATCATTATAACTACTGGCGTCTACTATTTCCAATGTGCTCTGGGTTTACTAAGTTGCTAAACAGGCAATTGTAATAGCCACAAGAATCGACTGTTTATCCTAAGCTCGAATTGTACTGAGTAGCTAGATCACTAATCATTATAATCAGTGAAGTGTACTCTTTCTTCTGTGTTCTGGGTGTACTAAATAGCTAAGAGGTCAATTGTTATACCATGCGAGTCAGCTGTTTTCCCTGTGCTCTTTTTAATCTGAATAGCTAGATAGCTAATCATAATAACCAATGAAGTCTACAATTTTCCATGTGATTTGGGTTTACAAAGTAGATAAGTAGTCAATCTTAATAACCAAAGAAATCAACTGTTTCTTTTGTGGATCAAGTATGCTGAGTAGCTACGATAGCTAATTATTATAACCACTGCTGTCCACTATTAATCCAGAGTTCTGGGTTTACTAAGTAGCTAAGTATTCAGTCGTAATAACCAAAAGAATCAACTGTTTTCTATGTGCTCTGATTATGCTGTGTAGCTATATAGCTTATCATGAAAAGACTGAAGTCTGCTATTCAACCTGTGTTCTTGGTTTACTAACTAAATTAGTACCCAATCTTGATAACAAACTGAATCAACTGTTTCTACTGTGTTTTGAGTTTACTGAGTAGCTAGATAGTTAACATTATAAGCCACTGAAGTCTCCTATTTCCCCCGTGTTCTGGTTTTACTTTGTAGGTAAGTAGCCAATGGTAATAACAAACGGAATCAATTGTTTATCTGTGCTCCAAGTATGCTGAGTAGCTAAATAGCTAAACATATTAATCACTGGCATCTACTATTTCCCTTGTGTTTTGGGTTTACTAAGTACCTGAGTAGCCTGTTATGTATTATTGTAATAATGTACTGTATTACCTCAAGTGTTACGTGTATTGAGCACAACATTGCATCATATTGCATTGATAAAACATGTTATACATTGTACATAACTGAAATGATGTATTTTGATATTAGGGTTCAAGCATTTATTGATTACCTCAAAGATAGGATGTGATTCTTTTTATTTTTGTATTGCGGTAGGATTTAAGTCTTTTAAGAGCGATGCTCTTATGTTTGTTATGAGGTTTTGGTTTGTGAGATTGTTTACGAGACGTTCGACGCTCAGTTGGGAGTTGGTCTCGGAAGCCCAGAGCCAAGAGTAATGTAGCCTCTTATTATACATTAAAGGATTATGTATACACCTTCGTTTCATTCAACACATCAACAATAAAAAATTGACGACGCTGATGGGATACCCCTCTATAATTATAAATAATTATTCACTCATTTACAGGTGAGTAGTATGCTGAAATTGCCATACGATTTTCAACCGACCTAAAATTGACGATGCAGATGGGATACCCCTGAATAATTAGTTAGGAGTTGGTTGTCGGAAGCCCAGAGCAAAGAGTAATTTAGCCTCTTATTATACATTAAAATGTTATGTATACACCTGCGTTTGATTCAACATATCAACAATAAAAAATTGATGACGCAGATGGAATACCCCTGGATAATTACTAATAATCATTCACCCATTTACAGGTGAGTAATATGCTGAAATCACCAGATGATTTTCAACCAGCCTAAAATAGCCTTTTCTAATTACCACAGGAGTCATCTATTTCCATTATGTTTTTGGTTTACTAACTAGACTATCGTAATAACCACTGCAATCTACTATAAGATAAGTAGCCAGTTGTATTAACCAACGGAATCAACTGTGGCCCCTTTGCTCCAAGAAAGCTGAGTACCCAGATAGCTAATCATAATAATCACTTGAGTCTACTCTTTCCACTATGTTCTGGGTTTACAAAGTAGCTAAGTAGTCAATCGTGATAACAACTTTACTCAAATATTTCCCTTATGATTTGGGATTACGAAGTAGCCAATCATAATAATCAATGGATTCTACTATTTCCATTGAGTTATATATCTAATAAGAATTAAGTAGTCAATCGTAATAACCAATGAAATCGACTGTTTTCTCTGTGCTCCGAATATGCTGAGTAGCTAGATAGCTAATCATTATAACGTCTGAAGTCTGTTATTTCGGAGTTTACGAAGTAGCAAAGTCGCTAATAGCAATAACCAAAGGAATCAACTGTTTCCCCTGGGCTCCGATGTTGCTGAGTAGATAGATAGCTAGTCATTATAACCACTAAAGTGTACTTTTCCCTTGTGTTTTGGGATTACTAGGTAGCGAATCGTAATAACCACAATAATCAACTTTTCCCCTGTGCTCGGATTTTGTTGTGTAATAGGATAGCTAATCATAATAACCACTGAAGTCTACAATTTCCCTATTTTCTGCGTATACTAAATAGTTAAGCAGTCAATCCTAATAACCAAATGAATCAATTGTTACTCATGTGCACCGAGTTTGCTGAGTAGCTAGATAACTAATCATTATAACAAATGAAGTCTACTATTTCCCCTGTGTTTTGTGTTTACTACGTTGCTAAGTAGACAATCATAATAACTTCAGGAATCAGCTGTTTCCCCTGTTTTCAGATTATGCATAGTAACTAGATAGGAGGTCAAAATAACCACTGAAGTTTGTTATTTCAGCATGGTTTTGTGTTTATTAAGTACCTAAGTAGCCAATCGTAATAACCACTCGAGTGTCCTATTTTCCCTGTTTTGGATTACTAAGTAGCTAAGTCGCCTATCGGAGTAAACAAAGGAATCAACAGTTTTCCCTGTGGTCTGAATATGCTGAGTAGCTAGATAGCTACTTATTATAACCAATGAAGTCTACTATTACCGCATTGTTCAGGGTTTACTGAGTAGCTAAGTAGTTAATCGTAAATAACCACTTGAATCAACTGTATCCCCTATCCTCTGAATATGCTGAGCAGCTAGATAGCAAATTATGATAACCACTCTAGTTTAGTATTTCTCCTGTGTTCTTGGTTTACTTAGTAACTAAATAGCCAATCGTAATAACCAAAGGAATTCACTGTTTCCCCTGTGCTCAGAGTATGCTAAGTTACTAAATAGTTAACCATAATAACTACTGAAGTCTATTATTTCCCCGATGTTCTGGGCTTACTAAGTAGCTAAGTAGTTAATATGTTGGTTGAATATTGTCTAGTGATTTCAGCATACCACATACCTGGAATAATAATAGTTCATTAGTTGAGAATATTCCAATTCCAGCATCTTCGCCGACTTATTTTTTGGGTGGATGGGATATAATAAGAGAATTTTTATTAAAATACATTTAATTTGTCTCAGGCTTACATCTCTGTGTGCTCTTGGCTTCCAACTGAGCATCGAGCGTCTCGTAAACAATCTCACAAAGCAAAACAATAAAGCAAACATATGGGAATCGCTCTCGAAAGACTTAAATCCTACTGCAGTACAAAAGTAAAAAGAATCGCATCCTATATTTGAGGTAATTGATAAATGCTTGAACCTTAATATCAAAATACATTATTTCAGATATGAACAATGCCTAAACGTGTTTTATCAATGCGATATGATGCAACGTTGCGCTCAATATACGTAACATTTGAGGTAATACAGTACATTCTTACATTAATACATAACAGTCTCCTCCCACTTAACTTGATATTGTAAAAATCTTTATAAATCTAATCTCTTAGGGGGCTTTCCTCTATTAATCCTATTAGGAAGCACTCTAACCTCATCTTGTACTAGTACATGAATTGATTCTGAATCTACATTTGATGTTCGAGCATCTTGGTTAATATTTGACTCATTTGATCTAACTACTTCTGAAAGTTTTCCATCTCTAACATTCACATGCTCTACTGTATTTCTGTTTAATGGCTGTAATTGATCATCATGACGTTTTATAATTTTTCCACCAACTTGAACATCATAATGTAAATTTCCTATCTCTCTTACAATCTCTCCTGGTACCCACTTCTCTGGAGTGTTGTACGATCTTACCATGACATCAGATAAAGGTAAAAAATATCTTACTTTTGGAAGATTTTCTACTTGTTTATAACCTTTATCTTCTAAATCACTTTTAACAAATCTAACTTACACTTAATTCTCCTCCCCATCAACAAATATTATGGTGTCACGCCTGTTGTGCTGTGCGGCGTTGTTCTATAAGACAATAAAAACTTTGATACATGTAAAAATATGCTACTTGAATTTGCTTTTCTATACTTCATAGCCTATTGTGTTTAAATGTTTGAACACACCTTTCAGCCTCTCCATTGGTAGAGGGATGATATGTTGCTGAAAATGTGTTTTATTCCATTGACGTTACAAAATTCTTTAAACTCCTGTGAGGTAAATTGTGGACCATTATCTGTAACAATTCTTTCTGGAATACCATGTGTAGAAAAAAATTTGCATTAAATCTTTCAGTGTGGCATAAGACGTTGTTGTCTTCATTAGAATTACTTTTGGCCACCTACTGTAAGCATCTACGACTATCAAAAACAAATAATTTAAAAAAGGACCTGCAAAATCTATATGCACTCTTTGCCATTGATACCTGGGTAACTCTCATGGGTGCATTCTAGCAAAATTAGGATTGTTCTGTTGCATAACACAATTCATGAAATTCCTTATATAAGATTCTACATCTTTATCTACACATGGCCACCATACAAAAGTTTTTGCAATTGACTTCGATCTTATAGTTTCTGATGATATCCGATTTTCGAAGATTTCCCAGTTTTCCCGTGAAAGTAAGCAGAAATGTAAAAAAATGGAAGTCAATACACAGCGTGTCAAAAGGTGTAAAAAGATATGTCTCCACAAAAGATGTTAACTTGGCGATGGTTATAACGAGTCTCTCCCTATAACCTGGGTGGTTTTCTTTATATATCAGAGTGATGTTTTCTATAAAATTCCAGGGCGAACTATAGCACGTAATAAGTAAAGCGGGTGGTGTCGGTAATATTCGAGAGATTACCAGAAACTTCCTTGGTTTCAAACAGCATCACAATGTTCTAAGTTTAATATCAAAATCTAATATTTTTCTTTTTATATAAACCTTTCTTGTAGGTCCTATCATATAAGATATATAAATCTATTCCACAGATTTAATGGCTTCAGTAAAAAAAACATGAAATACAACATTGCATAACAATATTCAAATAAAACACTGGGAAATTCATAAATTTACAGAGATTGAATGAACAATAACAAAATATAAAGATTCTCTTTTCAACAAGAATCTAAATTTACTAATAATTTTGAACCTGTCCCTTTATGATCCGGATCCAACACCATCTTTAAGGTCATGAACAAATAACTCATCAAACATCAGGATGGACTTCAGTGGGACTTTCAGATGAGTCTGATTGAACCTCTCAGTAGAATGACACACAGGACAACTACAACAAACTGAGCCACCTACTAAACACCATGCTAATAAAAATGAAATACTATTTTTTTTTTAATTCAATTGACGATATTTAGTGAGATCATGTTATCACTGATCTACTTATTATACAGTATAGGCCTATACAAGCACACACACACACACCCATATATATATAAATACATATATATATATATATATATATATATATATATATATATATATATATATATATATATATA
>NC_090744.1:14927654-14930154 GCF_036898095.1 Palaemon carinicauda | reverse complement strand
TATCTGATCATGCAAGGATTTCATTAGTAGTGAAAACTGAGCAACCTATCCTTGATGTATTTCATGCAAGATTATATGAAATCTCAAGCAGACTGGAATGAGATTTTGAGTTATCTTTTGGTCTTGAATTGTTCATAATTGTATAGTAAAGTTGATCCTGTTATCCCTTTGAATGAGAATATAGACAACATAATTGATAGCTGTATCCCTTTTCATTTGCTAAGGTATCGAGTGAAGGACAAACCATGATTCAATGATGATTGTTGACGTGCTTATTTGGAGAAGTAGGAAACCTATCATCTTTGGAAGTGTAACAGATCAGATTTGACTTGGAATAACTATACTTAGCTTAGAGCTTTTGTTCAAAGAGTTTATTCTTCAACTGAAAAGGAATATGGTTTAACCATAAAAGAAACATTTTCTGGTACAACCCAGGAACGTAAGTGGTGGACTACCCTTAAATCTGCACTATCTGGTGTTGGTGTAACAGTTCCTCCTTTACCTAATTCAGATGGCTCTGTCACTCGCTGTCCAAAGGAAAAGACAACCCTTTTAGCTGATGTGTTTGACAGTAAACAGAGTAATGAGAAACTTGATCTTCATTATTCTGTTTTCCTGGGGCTAAACTAACTAGTTTAGCTTTTGGAAGCCTTTTGGCAGATTTCTTAATAGGATTGCGGAAGGTAATCTTCTGTTCCCTAGTTTACATTTTGGTTTTCTTTCGTAAAGGCCTTAGAGCATCTGATGCCCTTTTTACAATCTCCAATGCTGTGCAGAAATCCCTTGATTGTAGTCAGGAAGTTTGTATGATTGGCCTTGATTTTACTGCTGCCCTTGACCGTGTTAATCATGAGGCCTTGTTTTGAAACTCAAACAGTTGGGAGTGGATGGATTGTTTCTTAGCATCATTATTGAATCCTTAACTAATAGACAACAAACAGTTGTTGCTGATGGGTGCCATAGTGAGTATAGGAATGGGATATCTGGTGATGCTCAGGGTATTGTTCTTGGCCCATTACTTTTCATACTATATACACATGGCATGTGGTTTGACATAGAAAACAAGCTTGTTGCATATGCAGATGATACTACACTCTTAACATAAATTCCATCTCCTGAATGTAGATCTGGGGTTGAGGAATCCCTTAATAAAGATCTAGATAAAATTAGTGCATGGTGCAAATTATGGGGTTTGATGTTAAATCCAAACAAAACTCAAAGTATGATTGTAAGTAGATCAAGGAAAGTGGCTACTCAACATCCAAATCTCAGCATTGAAAATGTTTCTTTATCTCTGCACGACTCTTTTAGAATTTTAAGTGTTATTCTCAACAGCAAATCTACTTTTGAGAAACACATTAGGTCGGTGTCTTCTTTAATCGCACAAAACATTGGCTTATTGAGAAAGCCTTTTAATATTCATAGTGATCAAGTAATCTGAAAAAGTATTTTAATTCTTTCATTTTACCCTTGTTTTGAGTATTGTTTTCCTGTTTGGTCTTCAGCTGCTGATTCTCATCTTAATTTGTTGGACAGGAACTTTCGGTCTATTAAATTTTTTATTCCTGATATAGATTTTAACCTCTGGCACAGTCGTTCAATTAGTTTGTTATGCATGTTTTATATGATTTTTCCTAATTCTGATCATCATTTACATTTAAATCATCCGGGACAGTTCCATCCTGTTCGTAATACTAGGTATGCAGTTAATTCTAATAGTCAGGCCTTCTCCTTCATAAGGCTCACTACTACACAGTATTCTAAAAGTTTTATTCCAGCTATGACCAAGTTGTGGAATGATCTTCCTAACCGGGTAGTTGGATCGGTACAACTTCAAAAGTCCAAACTTGCAGCAAATTATTTTAATGTTAAACAGGCTGACATAAGCGTTTCTATAGTTTATATATGAAATATATGTTTTAATATTCTTACTGTTTTTGAAATGTTTTATTTTAATTGTTCATTATTTTTCATATCGTTTATTTATTTCCTTATTTCCTTTCCTCACTTTCCTATGAAATATATGTTTTAATATGTTTTAATATTGTTACTGTTTTTGAAATGTTTTATTTTAATTGTTCATTATTCCTCATATCGTTTATTTATTTCCTTATTTCCTTTCCTCACTTTGCTATTTTCGTAGTTGAAACATTTCTAGTTTAGCCAATAATAATAATAATAATAATAATAATAATAATAATAATAATAATAATAATAATAATAATAATAATAATAATAATAATAATATTACAATAGTAGTAGTACTACTACTACTATTACTACTACTATTACTACTACTACAGTTTTTTTTGGTATTTCAAAATAGCCACCTTTATGTATGGTAAGAAAATAAAAAAGTCATACAAGTTATTCTACTTTTGATTGATGCTCAGGCAATAGAGGTGACTTGTTGGCCACCATATACCTTGAGAAGTTATAGTGAACAAAAATAATAACTTCTTATGTGGGTATCTGTTTGATGATAATCCCCCACTAGCAG
>NC_090744.1:14885154-14920154 GCF_036898095.1 Palaemon carinicauda | reverse complement strand
CATTTCAATGTTAAAATATTTTTCATATGTAAATTATATGCAGATTATTTCAATTAAGTCACTTTATATTTTTTTTTTTAAATCCATCTGCTACACAGGCATAAATATCATTTCGTGTGTTTTCCACAGATTTACTCTTTTAACTTCAAAATGAAAGGGTGCAATGAATATAACTCTACATATTTACTTACTGTTGTGCACTATTTCTTATGTAATTATTACGGGACTAAAAATCCCCCTTTGAACATTCAACACTCTGCAACTACTTTAATCTTTCCTCTCTTCAATTTATTAGTTATATTCAATTTGACTTTAGCAAGATAGCTCATCTGTCTATATCATAAATTGTTTTGATTATTCTTTATATTTAGTCAAGTTAATTTAATTATCATTCACATTATAATCATAATCATTAGTTACATGAATGTTTATTATTGTTACCTTTGTTACAAAAAATATTAATCAATGCATCGCCTATAGAGATGCAATAATAATTATTTTTGCTTTATTAGTATCATTATTAAATCAATCTTATAAATCAATCATTTCAATTGTAAATGTTAATCACCTGTGGGTTTCTATTCATCAACTATCAACATTACCCATAACATTAGCAAAATTCTCATACCACCTTCTTTGTATTTTAATACACTATGTGGTCCCTTAATCATTTGGAGATATTTTTTCATTTGGACCTTTGGTTATATTCATGGAATACATACATACATATTCAAGTTCTAGGATAAAACACTTTACATAATCACAATATTTATTCTTTTGTTACTCTCAATATTTGTATGAGTGCCAAGACAATTTCATGTCATTTCAACAAGGAGTTTAGTAGTCTTTCTTAATTTTGACTAAAAAAATTCTGATGTTTTCCCATATTCCGAGTTACTTTGTGTAAATTCGTCATCTTCTCAAGATAATTGATATCAGTCTTCTTTGTTGTTCTCTTTATAGTTCATAGGACATCTTCAACCGCTTTCTATATATTTCATTTGCCCTTTATTTCTCTATTTCTCTATTTCTCCTCTCTTACTTTAAGAAGATTATTGCACAGTTTCTTTAGATCACTAATGAATAGGGTGTATTGTTCAAGAGAAATATCTCGAAACACGAATGTCTAATTACATATCCTGGCCTCAAATTATTCTGCTACAGACTCATCTTCCCTTTCTTTGGAAAATAAAACTCTATGAAGACCAGTATGTTTTTATTATACGTCAAGTTTTGGGAACAAAGTCCCTGGTAATCCATTAGTACCACCACAATGGGATTCAAAATTGCAATTGTACTTTCAAAAGGGATTCGTACTTTTACATGACCTTTATACTTCTTATATGAAGGCACTAATTTACAGTCTCAAACATCTACAGTATTTTAGGTAAAAAATGGATTCATCATTAAATGCAGTCTTTGATTACTAGATGTCCTACTAACTTGAGCACGAGTTATTGTTAGTACTTTGTTAGTTTGTCAGGAATTTCAAGTCTTGAACAAGAATTTTCTCCCTAGGCTTTGTATGTATTCCTTTAAGTAATATGCTATTTTAATCTATGATTCTTATTTCAGAGTAAGTACCCTATAACATTTCTAATAAACCTTGGTTTCTCTTGTCCTATTTGAATTCTAAATCTAAATCTCTTACCTGAAAACTGAAAGAAAATATTGGTACTGATAATTTTCATAACATCTTCCTGTCTTCTAAATAATCCCTCTTCTATCATATTAAACCTACCAATAATGTATTTAAATCTTGGACAAACATCCTGTACTTTAAGGATCCTAAGATTCCGTTCATTAAATCAACAAAAGCCCTGCTTGGACAAAAAAAAAAAAAAAAAAAAAAAAAAAAAAAAAAAAAAAAAAAAAAAAAAAAAAACCACATTAAACTTCTCTAGACCATTGAATGAATTATCATCATTCTCGGTTGTATTTAAATTTTTTAAAACTACTATCATGATTCACTACCCTTCTTTTGGTTTCATCTTTACAATGAGACATTTCTTTTATAATTATGAGGCCTCACACATTGCTTCTATAACTCCTTGGTAAGAGATCGGGTTAAACTAGTGTAGGATAAAAAACTCCTTTCTCTTCATAAAGCCTTCTGTTTCACAACACATCTTGTTAGGTTACTTTTAATTTTAAGGCTTGATTAACTTAGGACAGTGCTGCATTATTATTCCTTGATATCCTATCATCCTTAAAAATCTTTTACATCTTTCAAATCTTAGTGGAGCAGGATATTCCATAATAACCTTTATTTCTCTTCATATGTTTACTTGCCCTATTTAGCCTCGGGATGGGACACTCATTAATCTTGATCTTTATCCTGCCATTTTCCCCCATTTTAGACTAGTTTTATTGATTTTAAATGATTCTCTATATCCTTGCAAACCTTAATAAAATCCATCTATAGGCTTATTCATTCTCTATGTCTCCAGAAACTCTAATCCATTATTCTGTCAAGAGTTAGAGGGACCTAAGGCAAGTCTGTCGATTTCTCTCTAAATTCTAACATTCTTCAAAAGCGCTGATAGCCGTTAATGGCTTCTGTTCTTCGACCATGGCGCTTACAATATCTTTGCCCCTCTATAACTAAGCAAAAATATCCATTATTTTTGGGATCGACCTTCCATTTATATTCTGCATTTTAATTCTCTTTGTGATGGTTTACTACTAGTTTATAACTTTCATCCTCATTGGGAAATATATCTCGGGAGATTTATAAGGAGACTTACATTTAACACTCAATGTGTTTCATTATGGAGCCTTGGCTGATAGGTAATTTTACATAATTTGTTACCGGTATATAAAAAGTTTTGACAAGTTTTGGAAAGTTTTGGCATCGTTGTTTCTATTTATCTTAGTTGCAACTCTTATATTCTGACTAACCTATCGCCTGCTCTTTATGTTAAAGTCTTGCCCCTTTTTGATTGCCTGACTGTAATCTCTACTCCTTTATATAGAAGCCATTACCCGCCATTCAGATGAGTCTTTTTATCGGAGTAGTATTAATTAATTATTTTGCATGCATTTACCTTCTTCTGAAGTACATAATACTTTTTGACAGACATTGACATTTTTTTTTTTCTTACTTAACCTATCTTCTTTTTATGTCTGTAGGTTATCTCTATTAGGCCTCTACATGACTTATGGTTAAACGAAGTCGTCGTATTATGGACCGTGGAAACGTCGGGAACAATGTAACGATTCCTATACCAATGGTGGATAGGGGTCGTGGGGCTCCAAGGAATATCATGGGAATAATTATGGATATTGACGAAAATGACAATTACACGATTGCAGTGAAGAGTGGTATACTCAGTGGGAAATATACCAGGAATCAGTTTGATTTATGTACAGTACGTATGAATTGTATTCAAAAGACCATGTGACAACCGATAGGATTGTTTCGCTTCGAACTGCTGTGCAGCAAGAGTCGAAGTCATGTGGTCAAGGTTTCGCCAAATGCAACTGTGCTGGTTCAAAACGTTGACAAACAAATCAATGTAAATGTTTTAAGCTGAAAGTTAAATGCAACTCACGATGTCATGGAAGTTTGCATTGTGAAAACAAGGGTTCTTTCTAAATATTAGAACGATCCTTATTATTTTTTTTACTAGTTTTATTTTAAATGAGTATTTTGTGACAGACAAGTTCTTTTTTCCGTTCATAATAAATTTTGTTACATCCAAGTGTTTTATGTGATAAATAAAATATTACAGAAGTGTATTACTGTTTTTAGTGATTTATTCCATTATTCTACCATACCGCACAAGTTTACATTGTGAAAACATAGCTTTGTTTATCGTTTCAGCTATTTATTTCATTGTTCTTTCATACCAAACACGATTCAGGGAATCTGTATAATTATAAGGCTGAATAATCAAGGAATATGTATATTCACTAAAAATTTCAGGGAATATACATATCCTCTGAGTGAATCAGACATTATGCACATTCCCTGAAAATATCAGAGAATATATATATTCCCTGATTATACAGATTCACTGTACACACACACACACATATATATATATATATATATATATATATATATATTTATATATATATATATATATATATATATATATATATATATATATATATATATATATATATATATATATATATATATATATATATATATATATATATATATATATATATATATATATATATATATATATATATATATATATATATATATATATATATATAGTATATACACATTATGTATACAGTATATATATATATATATATATATATATATATATATATATATATATATATATATATATATATAGAGAGAGAGAGAGAGAGAGAGAGAGAGAGAGAGAGAGAGAGAGAGAGAGAGAGAGAGAGAGAGAGAGAGAGAGAGACATAACGAAGAATAAAATGTCCTTTTCTTTGAGAAATCATAATCTTATAAGCTGGAAGACCCTTGATTGACGGATGTGACCCGAATACTAAAAGCACGGAAATATCGGCAGTAAAAGATAAGTATTTGACAGGGGCAGAACAATTAAAAAGATTTAAAAGGTCTTTCCTTTCAATAACTCTTATTATATGCATTTTTTATGCTTAGTTGTCAGTTTTCTATATATATATATATATATATATATATATATATATATATATATATATATATATATATATATATATATATATATATATATATATATATATATATATATATATATATATATATATATATATATATATATATATATATATATATATATATATATATATATATATATAATATATATATATATATATATATATATATATATATATATATTATATATATATATATATAAATATATATATATATATATATATATATATATATATATATATATATATATATATATATATATATATATATATATATATATATATATATATATATATATATATATATATATATATATATATATATATATATATATATATATATATATATATATATATATATATATATATATATATATTTGGGCTCAGGCCATGTCGTCCTGATGGAAGTTCCTAAATGGTAGCTTTCTAGGGTATATTTGACTACAGTGATATTCCCAGAGAATTTTACCTTAAGTTATCCAGAATTCTAACTCCTGGAGCGAATATCCCTAAATAATCTCACGGGGATATCGCATAATATCAGGGGACGTATTCTTGACACGTCACATAGCTATCTTCGCCCCGAACAGTATTAACGCTTCGAGGGGGATATAGTGACAAGAATCCGAAACGAGAATGAAAAGAGAGCCACTCATAAGGCATCTCTCCTATTCCTTTTCCAGTGTGTATCTGATGAAGGCGGTAGCGCCCTCTTTATTCCATTTCGTGTAGCTCAACTACTCGGTGTTTTCCCTTGTGTTCTCTTGTTATTTTGGATACAATTCAACTTTTTGATGACTTCTCCGGCCTCTTCTGCCTCTGGAAAGTTGAGTATTATCTTTACTATGTATAAATGTAAACTCTTGTCGTTTTGAATTAAATCAAAAGTGATATTAACGGAAACAAGAGCTGTTGCCTACCGAAGGCATCCTGGATGCTATCGCTCGCTGTTATGGGTCAGTTAGTTAGCTAGAGTGATGTTCCCGGTTTGTTATGCTTTAATAATTTTGCTATTTAGCTACTCTAGAAATGCTTATATTGTTCGGTCAGTGTTAGCTCGGTGATTTCGACACGAGTCGAGGTACCGATCTTGCCCTTCGCGAGGCTTCGTAGCCTAGACGTCTGGCACTAGTACTTTCATGCATGGTATAAGTTTTTCCCAGTGTTATTTTATTGAAGCTATAGGCAAATATTTTATACATGTAAGATATTGTTGAATGTTTTTTCCAGGATTGTATACGAGAGAGTTTCGGTGATTTAGGTAATCGATTCTCACCTTACCTAGCTAGTATTCTAGGTACAGTAGTATACTTTTCTCCTCCGGAGGCCAAGTTCAATCCCTCTCTCCCTCTAGAAGCCCTTGGCTTAATCCTAGTGTTTCTACCTGTATATTAATCCAGGTATTACTATTCTAGGATATTTCTGCCCTGTCCTGATAACCAGAGTGACTGGTTTTTGGGTTTGGGCACAACTTCAGAGTTTTTAGTCTGTGGTCTGCTTCTTCCTAGCATGGAAAATGAGTCTCCTTTGCTAGGTTAGGGGCGGACACAGGAAGCTTTGCTTCCCTAGTTCCTTCCTCTAGTGGCCTAGCAGACTGTCCTGTGTCGTTTTTTCTCGGGCTGGAGAATGAGTTTCTCGGTTGCCCGGCGAAATAACTTCACCTAACTTTATTCTGGTTGGGAGGAGGATAGCAAACAATGCCAGTCTTCCTCCCTAATAGACAACTCTTGGTTAGGATGAGCCTCCCTAACTGCTGAGTGTGTCTCTTGCTAGAACAAAGTCTTTAGGACCCTTATCCCTTCTCCACCTCTCTTTCTTTTATTTTCCTGGCCATAGTCCTTCTTCCGTACCTAGCATAGGTTAGGATGGAGGACCGGCTCAGCTCTCTGCCGGCTGGTATTACGTGCCGGCCGGCAGAGACCCTTTGTTCTTTGCAGAGTGAACCCCAGACCTTCCTTGGTCTCTCTTCCATGTCTGCCGGTAGAGCCCAGCAGGCTGTGGATTCTTCGGAAGCCTGAATGCTACATTCTCCCCTTCCATAAGTTCACTCTTTCTGGATGGAAGGTCGTATGGCATGCCGCCTTATAACCTTACATCCATACTGTTTCTTTGACTATTGTGTTGCACCCCTATCCCGGCTGCCTGCTTGACAGCCGACAGCCGGGCAGGTAGAGGTTCTCTGGTTCTTGGCTACTGTCGGCGGGCATGGTTTTATTACCTTTGCCGGCCGGCAGTGGAATCACAGCCCAAATCCGCTGGCCGCTACAATTAGCGGCCGGTAGCCGGGTCTTAGTGTTTTCAGCCGTCGGCTGGCAATAATTGCCAGCCGGCACACGGTCGCGAATCAGTGGGCTGCCGCCTATTAGTTAAAGATAGTATATCTTTGATCTATATAGGGGTAGTTGCCGACTGGCACATTAGCATGCGATGTACAGTAGTTGCTATATTCGTAGTGAAGTACACACTGCATTAGTAGAAACTGCTGTACAGAGTTTGTGATAACACTAAAGTTCTTCATCATACTTAATATTATCTTGTACAGCCTTTTGTTGAGACCGTACTTTATATAGAAAGTGTGTTCTTTCTGTATTCTTTCAATCCCGTATATTAAAACTACACATTAAATTTCCGTTTAGGAAATTACATAAGGTATTCTAGTATAGAATTAACCTTAGTTTTCATATCTTGGGAGGTTACGGCAATTGACTGGACAGGAAATACAAGCATGTGTCATTCCTTCTTTCTTTTATAGCTTTTCTATATAAGCTAAATGTTTCAATATAAGTGAAAAGCCTTCACTTGATACTCATGGATTTTTCTTCTCTTTACAGGAGGACCATCCGAGGTGCTGGAGTGTGTTCTGTAATGTCCGCAGTAAGTACTTCTGTGGACATCAACATTGTAGGAGGCACGCAGCATGCGCAGCCTCCAGAGGTGATCTCTGGTATTGGGACCCTCAGGTTTGTACAGTATGTTCTAACCTGATTACTGAGGCTTTTGACGACCCCAAGTCGACGGAGTCAAGGGATGCTGCCAGGGAAAAGTTGCGATCCTGGGTGAGGGGTTTTCAGAAAAACACCTCAGGCCCCTACCTTCCAAAGGAGAAGATGAGGGCCTACCTTTTCCCTAAAGCATCGGCTGATGCAATCATCCCCCAGCCTCAGGTGGAGATACCAACTGCCCAGAATCTGGTGGATTCTGAAGTCTCGGCTGCCCTTCAAGACATCCAATTGGACGATAGGATGTCGGAGGTGTCGGATTCTACAGAGAAGGACCTTCTAGGAGAAGGTCAAGAGGTGGAGCTGTGCCAGGCTCCTCAAGTAGAAGAGGAAGAAATCGATGAGGTGTCGGTTACATCGGTTCCGGACCCAGAACCTGTTCCCTTTACATCGTCTGCTATCCCAGATGACCTGGAAAGGAATCTTTTTTCTATATTTGAGATGATCCAACAAATTCAGAAGAAGAATGATGAGAAGGAGGCTGCAATGAAACTGGAGATACGTAGACTTGCAGCATCACGTGGGCCCAGATGCGACTCGCTAGTGTATGTAAACAGTATACAGACTATATCATTATTATTAATAATTCAATTGAAGTGGCAAATCTGTTTCCTAGTAGATGAAACATTTTTTTCTGTTGACGGTTTTCCTTTATGCTTTTACGCATATCATCCACATTTTATAAGTTTTATAAATGTTGATCTTATATGTACCTTTATTAAATTTTAATAAACTAATTCATAGTGAACCCTGCGTCTTATTCGCCCACACTCATTTTATTAGAAATGTACTGAGCATTAAGATTAAAATATGGATATTTTTATCATGGTATGTCTTTCGAGACTGTTCCCTGATTCAAGCAAAAGTCCACTCACTCTAATCCTTCCTTGGAAGAGTTGACGTGGTACCCTAATGGGTTGGTGGTAAAGAGGAAAAATTTGTTTCTATGCGGATACAACTATTATCCAATAGTTTATAAGAGTAGTCACATTGGGGAAGGTATCACAAATTCATTCTGACATTGGTGATTCTTATACAAACTTTGCTTCATATTGTATAGGGCGAGACCCCTATAAAAGCTTATCATTTTGTCATCCATAAATTTTTATGTACTCCTCGAGACTTTTTCCAGAGTCTAGTACGACTCTTCCCTGTAGGGGGCAGGAAGCACTAACATAGTTCATGCTTAGATGAAATGATGTATGACGGTAACATCATAGGTCTCTAGGTCTAGACGGACCAGGAAAATACTTTCTTGAGAGTACGGCACTGATTGAGAATCCACAGATACAGTAATGCTCTGGTAAACTTCCATCAGGACGACATGGCCTGAGCCCAAAAAACGTATTTTGAGCGAAGCGAAAAATCTATTTTTGGGTGAGGTAGCCATGTCGTCCTGATGGACCCGCCCTTCCTTTTATTGTAAAAGGGCCTGTTAACCCCTTAATATAGTACAGTATCTGTAACACCTCATATATCGCTACAAGGAATAAAGAGGGCGCTAACGCCTTCATCAGATACACACTGGAAACGGAATAGGAGAGATGCCTTATGGGCGGCTCTCTTTTTATTCTCGTTTCAGATTCTTGTCACTATACACCCTCGAAGCGTTAATACTGTTCGGGGCGAAGATAGCTATGTGACGTGTCAAGAATACATCCTCTGATATTATGCGATATCTCTGTGAGATTATTTAGGGATATTTGCTCTAGGAGTTAGAATTCTGGATAACTTAAGGTAAAATTCTCTGGGAATATCACTGTAGTCAAATATACCCTATAAAGCTACCTAATAGGAACTTCCATCAGGACGACATGGCTACCTCACCCAAAAATAGATTTTTCGCTTTGCTCTAAATCCGTTCTATGAAAAAACATGAGACTCAATTTACATTTGATTTGGTTGCTTTCAATGCTAAAGTAGGTCAAAAGAAGAGAGGAGAATCAGCAGTATGTAAATTTGGAGTAGTCGCGAGAAATCAAAGAGTGACATGTTTGTAGAACATGCTTGCTAAAAATAGCAATCTTAATACCATGGATACTTTTTTGAATAAAGAGAAACAAAGAAAATGGACATGAAGGATTTTATCTCATTGGAAAAGTTAATTTAGTTGAAGTTACAGCAGTGCTAAATGAGTTAAAGTCAAGCGTGCATGGAAAAAAAAAAAGTCAAGCGTGCATTGAATGGTAAAAAAAAAAAAAACCCACTCATATGATCACTTAAAAATCTGATGAGATTAACGTTTGGCAATACAAATTAAGTACTCCCACCTACATGATGAAATGGAAGCAAGTATAGAAGACATGAACAGTAATTAAAAAAGAAGGGAATAGGAATCAGTACAAGACTGAGGTGGAAAAGTTCCTAAACAAAATCAAGGAAACCTCCAAAAAACACCAAAATGTAGTAAAGAAAACATTGTGAATGGAGGTAAAATCCAAGAGAGAAGGAAAAAATTAGCAGAACTATCCAAATCAATAAACAGACTCAAACCTCAAGACGATGCAATCATAATGAAGAAGCATTAAATTGATGAAAAGAAGACTTAGAACAGGGCACTAACCGATATTTGCTTTAAAGGATGAAAATGAAAATACTAACAAAAGAGATGGCGTGATAAAAAATTGCAGAGAATTTCTATACAATGCTATACCATAGTGTTATAATATATGACTTTGACAATAGAAATAATGATAAACCTGAGCCGGTACCAAATGTAACAGTATGAGAAATTAAAGAAATTATTAAAAGACATGAAAAGAGACAAATAAGCAGAAGATTGTCTAACAGTTGATTTATTAATATATGAAGGACCCTTCAAAATAGTAAAATCAGCTGAACTTTACGCCAAATGTCTGCAAGAATGTTCTATACCTACAACTTGGAAAAACTATATAATTTTACTATTGCACAAAAAGGAAGACACAAAAGACCTTAAAATTACTGTTCAATAATTTTACTCTCCGTAATATATAAAATATTTATAAAAGAACATATTGACTTTATTCAACCATGTAATTAGCTAGCTAATGAAAAACAAAATCAACAAAATATGTCAAATCAATATGTATGGCATTTATATGCACACACTTTTGATTTTGTCAAATCTTCAACAGAAATGAAAGCCCTTCAAAGACAAGGAATAGATGAATTTTACATTAGAACACTGGAAAATATGTATACAGGAAATACAGCAATCCAAAAAACTGCATAAAGGTAGTGAGAAATTTCTGATTGAAAAAGGAGTTAAACAGGGAAACCCCATCTATTCTAAATTATTTGGTGCATGCTCAAAAGTAGTTTTCAAAAATTTAGAATTGGGAAATGTAGGAATGAATATTCTTAAGGAATACCTTAACAACTTAAGATTTGCATATGATATAGTTCTGTTCAGTGAATCATTGGATGAATACAAAAGAAAATGGAGAATTTGAATAAAGAAAGCAGAAATGTAGCGCTGGAAACGAATATGAGTTAAAACAAAATAATGCTCAATGAAAATGCAGAGACAACAAATAATGGTTATGGACGAGCCTTGTGAGGTTGTTAATTAATATACGTACTTAGGCCGGAGACTGAAATTAAAAGAAAACTAATCATCATATTAGGAGCTTTTGATAAACAGAATCAGATTATGAATCTTAAAATGCCTCTTTCTATTAAAAAGGAAAAGTATTTAATTAGATGGCCCTTCTAGTATTAACTTATGTATCTGAAACTTGGAGTCTTATTAAAGTCTCAGAACATAAGATAGTTAAAATTCAAAGAGCTATGGAGAGAATAATAATAGGTATAACACCAAGGGGCAGAAAAAGAGCAGCGGAGTTGTAGGCAGTTGTCTGATGTAGAGTGATGCCCAGGAGATTCGTTAATGATGTCCACAATTGAGAGGTGAAAGTGGTACCCCTGTCAGAAGTAATATGCTCAGGGATAGGGGGCCTACAACGTTGACGTGAATGTGGGTGAAACGACGCTGAGGTTGAGGAAAGGTGCCCACTCCTGAATCCATGTGTCGATGTACTTTGGAAGTTTCGCAAGAAGTACAGGCGCGGACCAAATCCTTAGCATCTTTAGTAATGCCGTGCCAAATAAACTTTGTCTTCAGCAGCTATGCAGTAGAATGGTGCGAGGGATGTGAAAGGCCGTGAATGAAATCAAACACCTGTCGGCGCGTGGGAGCAGGAATCCTCGGTCGCGGTCTACCAGTACTGACGTCACAGAGGAAGGTCATGTTGGAGTCCTCGAGGGGGACGTCTTTCCAACGGAGGAGTGTGCAGGATGTCCTACATGCTTGATACTCTAGATCCTGTCGTTGGGCTTCAGCCAAGGCGTTGTATTCCATTCCCAGTTGAGCGGCGGCCAACGTGTTTCTTGACAGGGCATCGGCAATGGGATTCATTTTCCCAGGGACGTGTTGAAGGGTGCAATTGTATTCAGCCATGGCGGTGAGATGTCGGCACTGACGGGCGGACCAGGCGTCAGACTGTCAAGTGAAGGCGTGCACTAGAGGCATGTGGTCTGTGCGAATGAGGAAGGGCGTACCTTCTAAGAAATGGCGAACGTGACGGACAGCCAAGTGCACCGCCAGTAATTTGCGATCGAAGGTAGAATAACCCGATTCTGCCTTGGACAATTTTCTGCTGAAGAAGGCCAATGGCTGGTCGAGTTGTTGACCACCTGTTCGAGTACTGCACCAATAGCGACGTCGCAGGCATTGGTGGAGAGAAGGAGAGGGGCATGTGGGACGGGAAAAGCGAAAGCAGCAGTGGTTGATAGGGCATTCTTTGCGTTGCAGAAGGCCGCTTCTTTAAGGGGACCCCACTTCAGGTCTTTTGGCTTACCCTTGAGGGAGGCGTAGAGAGGAGCAAGAGTGGCGGCAATGGCTGGCAGAAAATGGTGATAATAGTTGATCATATCCAGCAATTCCTGAGTGATGCAGTGCCCTAAGAACGACACTTCGTTGGCACCAAAGGTACACTTGTCGTACCGGACTACAAGGCAGTTTTGTTGTAGGCGGTTAAGCAAGATGCCCAGGTGAAGGAGGTGTTCCTCTTTTGAGGAAAACACAGGTATGTCGTCCATGTAACATACACGGAAGGGGAGGTCTGCTAAGATGCCATCCCAGAGACGTTGAAAAGTGGCCCCAGCATTGCGAAGCCCAAAACATGAGTAATTGAAGGTGTATGTACCGAAGGGAGTTGTGATGGTGGTCTTGGGGATGTTTTCTGGGTTCATAGGCACCTGGTAATACCATTTTAGGAGGTTGAGCATTGAGAAAACCTTTGCTTTGTGCAGGTAGGAGGTCACGTCAGCGATGTTCGGGAGGGGCTAGTGATCCGGTTCCGTTTGTATGTTCAGGCACCTGTAATCCCTACACAGACGGAGGGAGCCGTGTTTCTTCAGAACGATGTGCAAGAGTGACGACCATGGGCTTGAGGCCTTTTAGCAAAGGCACATTTCTTCCATTTCGGTGAATGTCTGTTTGGCGGCTGCCAATGGATCTGGTGCCAGACGTCTGAATTTGGGGAAGACTGGGGTTCCGTTGTCTTGATATGGTGATAAATACCGTGTTTGGTAGGAGCCGTGTGCGTTTGGTGAAGTTCTGGACGGTAAACTTCTGGGTATTACGTGAGGAGGTGGGTATAGGCATCCGTGGGTATGCGGATGCGGAGAGCGAGAATGGAAGCGGCGGGTTGAAGAGGTGTCAACAAGTGTGAGTCTGCCTTGACCAATCGTCGGTGGGTGACATCGACCAGAAGGTGGAAATGAGAGAGGAATCCCGCACCGAGGATTGGCAAAGTGATGTCAGCAATGAGAAACTTTCAATAAAATTTGTCATTTCCAAACGATAATGTGAGGTTCTTGTAACTGTAGGTGGGTATCCCAGATCCGTTGTCAGCTACCAAGCGGACATTGGCAGACTTAGACAGACTACGTCGCGTCCTGAAGAGTTCCCTAGGCGAAATAGAACAACAAGCACCTGTGTCTACCAAAAACTGTATGCCCGTTCCTGCATCATGTAAAAAGAATAGATTAGAAACACGGGAGGCCCCCGCCATGAGCGATAGCCTACTTACATGTTTTTTGACCACTGACAATCCTTGGTACTTTTTTTCGCGGCATCCCGGAATCTGGAGTGGTAGTAGCAAAACTGCAGCGATGGGTGGCAATAAGTGGTTGTGGAAGTCGTTGGTTGGGGCGCGAGCGAGTGGTGGGTGATGGGTGGATTTGTTGCCGCTCCGGCACGTCACGGGGTAGGCGTGTGTGTCCTACGGCATTCTTGTCAGCTTCGGTTGACTTTGAATAGGTATCCTCTTTGTCAGGAGTGGAGGCGTTGATAGAGGTCTTGAAGGTCGTGAAATGGCTGTCCATAAGGGCATTAGCTTTGGTCATCATGTCCTTTATGGGTAAACTATCGCCATCGGGTATGGCAGCGCGTACAGGCTCGGGTCAACGGCGTACCCAATGGGTACAAAGTAGGTTCAACTCACGAGGAGAGCCATCTGCGGCAGGTTGCAGGTGAGCGATACTGGTCATTTCCCTGAGGGTGAGTGAAGCCCTTTGGTAACCCAACGGTTGTTGAGAGAGCTGAAAAAACTTTGCTATACGGGCGGCTGGCGATGGCAAGTACTGCTGCAGAAGGTATGTTTTGAGGGTGTCATACGTTATTGGGGTGTTTCCTTGCTCACAAAGCCAGTTGGAGATTTCCGGGAAGGCTTCCTCGGATATCGCCATGAGAACATATTCTGCTTTGGTGGTTGAGCGAGTCACGGCCTTGATGTAGAACTGGATTTCTGCTCGGAGAAACCAAGCAAATGCCTCTCCGCTGGCGAACGCCGAAAGTTTGAATGGGGCGGCGCCAATTTCTGTGGAGTCTGCCATAGTAACAATGAGGAGGGGGGGGGGAAAGGCGAGATGAATGCAACTGAGTAACTTTATTAGGACACATCGAGTATATATACACACTAGGTCCCGGTAAGAAGCTCACAAAATAAAAACATGTTATTTCTTGTCAAACCAGCAACCGGCTCTGTTAACAGTTAACAATGATGTAGGCAGGCAGGTTAATACAACTTACTGCCAGTGCGAGGGGAGAGCGAAGATACAAAAAATAATATATACAAAAAAGAGAAATGTCGATACTATGTAGGCTCGTGTGAGACACGGGTGGTGCAACTGTCATAGAAAGACCATAAACAGAGGCAAGTTGGACATGCCTGAGGCCTTAATTCTGAAGTGGATTAGTAACGGCTAATGATGATGATGATGATGATGATGATATATATATATATATATATATATATATATATATATATATATATATATATATATATATATATACATATATATATATATCATATATATATATATATATATATATATATATATATATATATATACATATATATATATATATATATATATATATATATATATATATATATAAATATTTTTTTGGTTTTTCTGAATAGAATTAAAAAGTTCTTGATGGAAGACTAAGAGATGAATAGTTAAGTTAAATAACACCATTTTGCTATGACTTTCAGGGAAATCGGAAACAATTTGGATAGGAGTTTGTATAGAAATGATTTTGAAGATTCTGAGCAGATCTGGCCCACCATATAACTATGTTAACTTGATAAAACAACGCATTACGGTTGCTACCGTCGTCTGTATATAGAGAGAAAGAAATTTACTATGAAAGACGATTAATATTTGTAACCATTAGTTAACAAACCAGAGTAAATGGCAATTAATCTTTCAAATAAATTATTAGGTTGCACGACGAATCATGTTGAAATAGATGTTAACATTTCAATGCTGTTACAAAATTTGCTAGGTGCAGTTATCATGAATGATGGATATCTTGAAAGCGCAAGTAATGAGAGAACAGACTGAAGATAGGATATTAAGCTACAGGTATACCACAAACCAGTTTGTGAGATTTTCTGTGGGTATACTTAGCAGAGTATGACTATAAAATAAACATACTTTAGATTAAAAAGTGAATATACAGTATATTCTTCAGTGGCAAGAATCTTAAAGTGGTAAGGAAATAATTTTTGAATTCTTTAAAATAAAACCTTTTCGAAAAAAAGTCTGTAAGAATACATTCGTATTGAAATTACAATAAAGACCCGAAATGGTATACTAGCCTCGTTGGTTGAGACGTGTTCTTCGATTACAGTCTAAAGATTCTAGAATAATGAGAAGGTCAAGAACTATACGAGTAAGAGGCTAAGAGCTATGAAGAAAGAGTTGAGGATCGTTTGGGACGACCTGTTTGCGAAAACAAGAGATGTACGGTTAGAGGAGTATGGTGGAGGACCTTCACTCTGTACAAAACGCGTTCGTTACCTACATACTTATGCATTAGTCACAAATAATACCTGGGGTATGGTACCTTTGTTACATTGTACATTGCTAAAGCACCTAATGTTCATATAATTGAGAGAACAATTAAAGATCTATAACTTGAATCAGCTCTTAGTATTACTACTGTATATAAGAAAATAGAGTACGCAAGTTAGGGATACAGTGCAAAAATTTATATCCCCGCAATAGAAAGCTAATTTAGCAAGAGAACGGTTTTCATTATGTTCTCTATAAAAATAATACACTTTAATTTTGCTCAGTAAATGAACAAGAATTTTATATATGTTCTACTTGAGCCCTTTTCTTGCGATTGTATAAAAAAGCTTAATGGTTTCGACACTACTGCCCTATTGTGCTGTGATAATAACTCTTAGTCTTCTTCAGTGACTGAACAAAGGTTCAGTAGAGTATGGTGTACCTGCTATGAAAATGATATTCCGTCTTCTTTGTGTCTTTTCTTTTTTTTCTCTCTTTTGAAAAATACTATGATCAAAATTAAAGAGGTCTCTCCAAAGGCCCGACCCTATCCGTACCTGACATTATCCAGATGAATTATCAACCCAATTTATGTTCTTAATCCTATGGTATTTAATGCTTTAATTAATAAAATCATTACCTTAGTATCAAGGCTATATCGATCATGAACCATAACTCACCGTCACCTTATCTCTCTCTCTCTCTCTCTCTCTCTCTCTCTCTCTCTCTCTCTCTCTCTAATAACCAGAATACTTTTTATTCACTTATTCAACCTGCTAATCCCATTGGAAAGCGAACTTCATCATAACTGCTTCTTGGATATATACAACTGAAAGCTCATAGAAGGAACTCAAATCATTATTATAGTTTCAGGTTTGGACTGAATTGCTTTCTTCCTTTGCCTATGCTTCTACGTGCAATTTTTAATCTGAAATGTTTTCATTTCCATGTTTGTAGATCAGATAACTTTGTCAGAAAATAGTTTATGGGAATCGAAAATGTCTGATCTTCGTCACTAGTGAGGGCCACAACCTGACCAATCCACCAGTGGGTGGATGCCTAGAGAGCAGATGGCAGAGGTGGATGTACTAAGGAGGAGCCGAGCCCTGGTTAACTTCCATTATAAGAAACGGGTACATCGTCCCTTTCACCGACTCTCCCTCTCCTCTGACTCTAACTCCAACAACGACAAGGTCGTACGCAAAGGGATTAGCAAAGGACCAGACCTCATGGTCTAAAGTCAGGACTATGTTAGAGAAGAACCCTCTTCAGTAAGTCCCTGGAGAAATCCAGGCTTCTACAGTCACTTATTTCTTGTAGAAAAGGCATCTGGAGTATGGAAACTCGTTATAGACCTTTTAGCCTTGAATAAGTTTGTTCTATAAAACTTTGTTAAAAATGGAGACTGATCAAACATCATGATCTCTTTAGATCTGAAAGATGCGTATTTCCAGATTTAAATCCACCCATCATCAAGGAAATACCTATAATTTATGACAGAAGAACAAATATACCAGTTCAAGGTGCTGTGCTTCGGCCTGTCCACAGGACCCCAGGTGTTCACGAAAGTTTTCACTCTAGTGTCTACCTGGGCGCATCAGAAAGACATACATCTCCTTCATTATCTAGATGATTTGCTGCTTCTTGCAGACTCGAGGGAGAACCTCCTACTCCCCCGAGAAAAACTCCTTACCATTCGTCAGGATCTGGGGATTCTTATAAATTGCAAGAAGTCTCAACTGCACCCAGTAGAAGTTATTGTATATCTAGGAATAAGGATCAAGATCACAATAGGTAAAATCTTCCTGTCCGAGGACAGAGCAGAGATTGAAAGAGGTAGCCCAGGACATTCTCTGGAGAGATAAGTTGCAAGCACATCGATGGGAGAAGCTGTTAGGACACCTAACCTCTCTTGAAAAGTTAGTTCCACACGGGGGTCTAAGCATTCAGTCACTTCAGTGGCAGCTGAAAACCTGGTATCAGCACAGAGACCAACCAAGTACCCTAGTACTGATAGGTCCCGAGCAAAAGAGGGACCTGACTTGGTGGATACTAGACACTAACATGTTCTCTCCTCCGCCAGGTTTTTTGCAGAGCTTCCGAGGGACTCTTTGGATAAGTATCACGATCTTTGAACAACCTCCCTACCTAGTAGGAGGTTATGTCCCCGACCTTCTACCAGGGGAAGGCGGATTGTTTTTGCTTTGGATTTTATGACCCGTTCATGACCAAAAAGCATTTAACTAATGAGATGTTCTTTACTTTCCAGCTAGGATTAACCAGGCTGTCATCCTAAGTTGATAAAGTAGTGCAAGAATCCCTCAGAGTCAACATGAACTAGAGGACTTAAACCCACTTGAACGTGAGTCTGCTATCAAAGTGCGTTAGGTTTGTCTGTTGCATCGGGACAAATGACAAATTTGGAAGCAATTTGTATTTTCCCTAGCAAGACAAACTTGGAGCTTTTGACTCATACTAGCCCGTCAGCACCAACCGACTAAGTCCTATGCTAATCAAAAAGTGACGGATTCTCTTCGCACAGATCGTTCTGCATATTGTTTTCAGTATAACAGAAATAGATTTACTTTTTTTCCATATTGAATAGTTGTCCATTATGTCAGGAGTGTAGTTGTTGATGGAGGTCTTAGATGTGATAAAGTGGCTTCCATGAGATTATCGACATTGGTCATCAGATATTTCATTGGAAAAATATCGACATCGGAAATGTCCGCCCATAAAGGTTTGGGTAGGCGCCGTACTCAAAGGGAACAAAGCAGATTCTCTTCATGAGGACACCCGTCTACAGCAGGTTGCTGGAAAGTGTTACTGGTAATTTTTCTGAGGGCGAGAAAGCTTTTCTGTCCTCAACATTTGTTGAGAGAGCTGAAAAGGTTTCGCTATACGGGCAGCTGGCGATGGTAAGTACTGCTTCCAAAGGTATGTTTTCAGGGCATCGTACGCTATTGAGATGTCCTCTTGGTCGCAAAGCCAACCTAATACTTCCGGGAAAGTGTCCTCGGGGATCCCTGCGAGAACATAGTTTGCTCTGGTACTTGAGCGAGTCTTACCATGAATGCAAAATTTGACCTTGACGAGCTGAAACCAGGTGAGTCCCTCTGTACTGGCAAAGGGTGGTAGTTTCAGGGGTGTTACCCTGTTAATAGAGTCAGTGTCGGAAGGCAGCATCATGAAACATTATGACACAGCAGTGACGGGGAAGACAAGTAACAACTGGACACTCTGGTGGTCACCAATGTGTGATACCTCAGTTAGGTGATAACTTAGAGGCAACGTAAATGAAACTAAACTTTATTAAACAAACATCGAGCCTAATTATCAGGACTTGCGAGCAAGAATTTCCAAAAAATGCAAACAAAACTAAAGATGAGCTATCAAGTTTATACAGGCTGATTTATTAACAGTGTGTGGAAAAGCAAAGCGATATGATAAGCAAAACCATTACAGTGTATGAGTGTGTATGAAACGTGCGATATACTACGAACTAACTGATATATGTTATTAATATCCTACCATTTCCTCTTTAATTGTTTGCTCCTCATCACTTAAAGTCACTAAGACTGCAAATAAGTTCCTACATTCAAATGCAAAGGTTTCTTTGGGCTCATCCTCTAGAAGCTTAGTTGTATCAAACCTAGATATTCTATCTATATTTCTGTTGGGTTTCCAGTCTTACTGGCAATTATGTTGGGTGTTATATATATATATATATATATATATATATATATATATATATGTATATATAAATATATATATATATATATATATATATATATATATATATATATATATATATATATATATATATATATATGTATATATATAAATATATTTATACTTATATATATACATATATATATATATATATATATATATATATATATATATATATATATATATATATATATATATATATATATATATATATATATATATATATATATATATATATATATATATATATATATTATAACCTTCAATTACTCCTGTTTTGGCCTTCATAATGCTGGGGCCACTTTTCAATGCCTTATGGATGTCATCTTAAGGGACATCCCCCTCTGTGTATGTTACGAAGACAACATACATGTGTAGTCTTCCACCAAGGAGGAACATCTCCGTTACCTACTCATCGTGCTCAAATGCCTGGAAAAGAATGGCCATTTAGTATGTTACGACAAGTGTACCTTTAGTGTGAACACCTTATGACTCCTTAAGGAGTCCACCCCCTCCCTGAGAAGGTAGCAGCCGTTCAGAACTTTCCCATGCCCTTAACCCTCAAAGCACTGTAAGAATTCTTCGGCATGATCAACTATTATCACCGTTTCCTGATAAAAATCGCAGGCATTCTTGCCCCTCCATATACCTCCCTCAAGGGCAAGCCAAAAGACCTGAAGTGGGGTTCCTATCAAGAAGTAGACATCTGTAAAGCAAAGAATTCCCTATCAAACACTGCTGATCTCACTTTTCCCATGCCACATGCACCTCACATTCTCTCCACTAATGCCAGCGATGTCGCTATTAGTGCAGTACTCGAGTAGGTGGTCAACAGCTTGACCTGACCATTGGCCTTCTTCATTAGAAACCTTCCCAAGGCAGAATCCAGCTACTCTACCTTCGACCGCGAATTGGTGGCGGTTCATCTAGCTGTCCATCGCTTTTGTCACTCTTCCGAAGGTACACTCTTCATCATTTACATGGAGTACATGCCTTCACTTGACAGTCTGACACCTGTTTCGCCCATAGAAACCAACATCTCTCTGCCCTGGCTGAATGCAATTGTTCTCTTCAACACGTCCGTAGAAAATGTAATCCTGTTACCGCAGATCTGTCAAGAAACACATTGGTTATAATTCATCTGGGATTGGATAACAATGCCTTGGCAGAATTTCATCAAGAGTATTCAAAGTGCTAAGCATGTAGTACATCCTGCACACCCCTCCATTGGGAAGACATCCCCTTGATGACTTCAATGCCACCCTCCTCTGTAACGTCAGTACTGGTAAACGTAGATCGCGGATACCTGCTCCCATGCGGCGATGGGTGTTTGACTTTATTCATGGCCTTTCACATCCTTTGTGCCGATCTTTTGCACAGCTAATGAAGACCAAGCTCATTTGGCACATCCTTACTAGGATTAGCTCCATTGCTTTGACCACATTCACATTGACGTAGTTGGGCCCATAACAACATTGCAAGAACATTGTCACCTGTTTGAAATTATCAATCGCTCCACTCCCATTGGAACTTTAACATCCGCCTCATGTATATCTGCCTTCCTCTCAGGTTAGATAGCTAGATCTAGTATCCCTGAACAAATTACCTCTGACAGGAAATATGTCTTAATTGTGGACATCATTAGCGAATATCCTGGAAATCATCCTACAGAATGGTTGAACGCTTTCATTGCAAACACAAAGTAGCTTTTATGTCCCTTTGTAAGTACTCCAACTGGATTACCCAGCTTCCCTTGGTCCTCTTGGGACTAAGGATCCCTCCTAAAGACGCCATGGATGTCTCGGTAGCTGGAATGGTGTATGGCGACCCATTGGTCGTCCCTGCCGAATTATTTCTGTCTTAAACCTCCTCCGACAATCTACAGCATCTACGTCATGTTCTGGAAAAATTTACTCCATGTCGCCACACTTACAAGCTCCCAGCGGAGTAATACATACCGAAAGATCTGCACATGGCAACGCATGTTTTCCTGTGCAACGACACTATCAAGCCACAGCTAACGCCTCCTTACACGGGAACTTTCCTCGTAATCCGTTGTCTACCTAAAAACATTCTATAATTAACATGCGTTGCAAGAAAGGCTGGGTCTCCATTGATTGCCTAAACCTACATATCTCCTGCCAGATAACCCACCTACAGTATGCTTCTCATGAGCAACGCATCCTATTTCCCATGCATGTTATTTTTAGGGGGGAACCATATACCTCATATGTTTCATAAATGCTCATACGCTGTAACAGTTTTGCTTGTTATCTTATCACTTGCTCCTCCCTGCACTGTTAAGAAACTAACCTGTGTAAACTTCATAGATCATGTTTAATATTGTTTGCATTTATATGACGTTCTTGCTTGCAATTCCTTGTATTTAAGTTCGATGTCTGTTTAACAAAGTTTAGTTGAATTCATCTTGCCTCTTGGTTATCATCGAACTGCCACTCCGCACAGTAATGAAGTCTTGGGACAATCAGTTACAAGGAGAAAGCCATGGGTTTCAAATAATACTTGGGATGCTATAAAAAGAAATCAAAGACAGAAATTGATTATTCAAAACTTTTGAGGTTGCAATGAAAATTACAAGGTAGAACATACTAACTATTCCAGTATTGATAATGAGGTCACAAAAAAAAAAGCAAGAAATGACTGGAGAGGATATTTAGAGAGGATCATAGAGGATCATTGATCATAGATTTGTTAATGAAATTTATACTGGTGCAAAGAAGAAGAATTTGCCCATCAAAATGAGAGATGGATCTTTCATAACAACAGATGAGAAAGAAAGCAAATGTTTGATGGAACACTTTAGTGAGGTCATGAATAGGAGGTATGAAATGAATAATTTGATTGATATACATGAAGCTGGTGAAAACCTCAATATGCCCCTAAATGAATTCAGAGTGTTTGAAGTCGAAGCTATCATTAAAAAAGTCAAGATATGGAAAGCCCCTTGATACGATTGAATAACTACTGAGATGATATTGGCTGAAAATAAAGTGATTCCCGTAATACTAGCAAGATTATTTTGTAGAATGTGACGTGAAGAGGCAAAACCTGATGAATGGGAACTAGGAGTGCTGGTGAAAAAGGGGAAAAAAAAATAGAAAAAATAATCTGACTGATTGCAATAACTACAGAGCTATTACACTTTCAACAGTTGTCATGAAAATATTTGCTATACTCCTTCTAAAGAGACTAGAGAGAAAGAATGATGAAAAGCTGAGTGATGGATAAGCAGGTTTTCGGAAAGGTAGAAGTTGTACTGACCAAATTTTCATTTTAAGACATGTACAGTAATGTGTAGAATTTAGGAATCCACTGTTGATGGCATTTGTAGATTATGAAAAAGCTTTTTATAGTGTGCACCGGATAATTATGTGAAGAGTCCTACATTATTTTCGAGTTCCTCTTAAGTATGTATATTTAATTAGTCTGGTAATGAGCATAGGAAGTGGAAAGGTGATGTTAGTGGAGTCCTATCAAATGAATTTCAAGTGAATACTGGAGTACACAAAGGAAATGTGTTGTCACATTTGTGGTTTATCCTCCTCATGTATTTTGTACTGTATAGAACAGTTGGGGATGGTGGAGAGTGATTGGATTGGATTGGTAATAGGAAATTAGCTGATCTTTTTTATGCTGATGATGTAATCCTTATTAACAAAAGACCAAAGGACTTGCAAAGCTTGCTTACCAGAATGCATGAATCATCACATGAGGCTGGGCTCAAGACAAATAGAAGAAAGACAGAGATGATGAGAACGGAATAGGCAATGGAAGATTAGATATTGAATGGAGAAAGGATTAATGACGTAGAAGGATTTGAATATTTAGGAACTATGATCTCTAATACACGTGTATTTACAATTGGGGTTTAAAGAAAGATTGCAAAAAGAAAATCAGACAATGGCTAGTTTAAGTAAAATTTGGAAATCAAATTGCCTGAAATTACATTTAAAAATCAGGCTACTATATCATTTTAGTGAGATCGGGGGTTCTTTACGGACTTAAATCGTTTTATGATAATAAAACAATATCCAACAGATTTTGTAGATTTGAGATCAAAGCCCTTAGAATAATATTGGTAGTTGAATGGCAGGACAGGATTAGAAATGAAACAATAGGAGAACTTACACAAGTGCCATATGTGGATGAGATCATGGTGAGGGGTAGTTGGAGAAGGTTTGGACATTCTCTTTGCACTCTCCAAAAGATATTAGTTCACTACACTTTTTAAGTGGCTCCACAAGGCAATAGAAGAATTCTTGATCCTGAGCTTAGATTAATTTGCAAAATTGTCCAAGCTGCAAAGAACGAACGGAAACCATATTACACCATATAGATTACATAGAGAGAAAGATATCAATGTATGCAGACAGTATGCCTATAAAAATTATACTCATAAAAATCTATTTCAATCTACCAAAAATTGGCCACCACTGTTGCTCACATACTGAATCACATGTTCAGTTGACCACCCGCACTGCACGCAGGAAGACTGCAGAAACACAGCTTTTGTTCAGGGCTCAAGCTATCGTAATTATCGTATTGCCTATTCAAACAAAAAGTTTGCATCCAAATTTGCAAATAATTATTATTGTTTCTGGCATTCGCAATTGCGTTAGCAAATACTAAGAAAGTCACATTTAGACCACCTCTAATATGCATGTAGCGTATATATGTTTGACTATTGTGTGTGTGTGTATATATATATATATATATATATATATATATATATATATATATATATATATACATATATATATACATATATATATATATATATATATATATATATATATATATATATATATATATATATTCAATTAAGTGAATTGAAAGTAATGCTACATGATACTGCATTGATAGAACATGATTGAACGTTAATCATAAGTGTAATAGCGTAGGTTATGAAGGTTTAAATCCTGTAAAAGTTACCTCAAAGATGCGATATTACCCGCAGACACTTCATTCGTATGTCCATCTTGTACACCCGTAACCTTCAAAATACTAGACCAGTTTAACTTTAAACACTGTAACCAATCCAAACCTAGAAAAGTTTGTCCATTACCTTTAACTACGGTAAAGGGCACTCTATCAAACTTCTGTTCTTTATTGTACTTCTACGTTTGAAGCACCTTGTACTTGAATATCAAAACCATTATGACTTTTCAAAACTATTTGAACCTTCTAATAACAAGTTAATAATGGTTCTAGCTGTTTTCTCAGACATAATTGATATATCAGCTGCTGTGTCAACTTGCATTATAATTGGTTTACCATTAATGACCACTTCCACCAATATGTGGTTCTTTGCATCTTTGTTAACATAATATATGAGAAACCCAAAATTAGTTTTTAACCTAATCTGATCATCATGAACATCTGCATTACTCTCTCAGCCGATGGTATCAAATGCAGCATTTATTTTCTTTACGTACTGTTTAGGAAATCTACAAATATTTGTAAAATTTTCCATTTTCCTAAAATTCGGGCATGACTGTCCGGTAACAGGGCATTTCTTTACTTTGTATGCAAGATGATCAGACTTACCATACTAGCATTGCTAAAATAATGATAATGATACTGTAGTCAACACTAAGCTGGCAACGATAGAATAACTGCAGGGCAGAGAAGAGAAGGCGATAGATTGCCGATATATATATATATATATATATATATATATATATATATATATATATATATATATATATATATATATATATATATATATATATATATATATATATAATCAAATTGATGAATAGAAACTTGGAATAGAATGCTATCAGATGTTTGCTTTCATGGATGAAAATGGGAAATATTATCAACAATAGAGATGGAGTGGTGAAAATTGCATAGGATTTCTAAACAATGCTATCAATAGTAATATAAGAAATATCTTCACCAATAAAAATAATTAAATACTTGACCCGGTACCGGTAGTAGGAGAAGTAAAGAATGCATCGAAAGGCATGAAAACAGTCAAAGCAGCCTAAGTATATAGCCTAATAATTGATCAAATAATAGATGAAGGAGATTTCATAGAATTAAAACTGGCTGGACTCTACAGAAAACGTCTACAAGAATGATCTATGCCAACAACTTGGAAAAACTTTATCATTATATTAATTAAAAAAACGGGAGACACAAAACGATTAAAAAATATAACCGCTCAATAAGTTTAGTATCTGTAATATATAAAATATTCGCTAAGATCATATAAGGCCAAATAAAGAAACAGCTAAATTTTAATCAACCAAGAGAGCAGGCACTCTTTAGAAGCGGGTACTAAACAACTATCCATAACCATACGATTATCCAAATAATGAAAAAATCAACAGTATGTATGAGATTTATAGACTATGAGACTTTCCATTAAAAAAACAAGCAATAGAAGAATCTTATTTAAGAACACATGAAGACATCTATACAGGATATACAACAATCCTAAAACTATATAAAAGTAGTGAGAAAATTCAAATTGAGAAAGGAGTTAGACAAGAAGATACCATCTCCCTTAAATTATTCTCACCAAGCACAGAAGTAGTTTTGTGATTAGTGAATCATAGGAGGAGTTGCAAAAGATGATAGAAGATTAGAATAAAGAATGCAGTAATGTTGGACTGAAAATGGATATGAGTAAAACTAAGGTAATGTTCAATGAAAATGCAGAGAGACAACAAATAAGATATAAGGAGGAGCCTTAAGCTTTAGGGTAAACAAAATGAGATTAAGAAATGTAAAATACAATTTTTTCTAAAAACAAAAGTATTTAATGAGATGGTTCTACAAGTATTAGCTTATGCATTAGAAACTTGGAGCCTTACCAAATCCTTAGAATACATAAGCTAGTTACAATCCAAGGAGCTTTGGAAAGAATAATGATGGAAATAGCACTAAAAGACAGGAAAGGGGGCAACGTGGATGCGAGAGCAAATTGAAGTGGAGGGTATTCTAACATCATGTTAAAAAAAAAAAAAAAAAAAAAAAAAAAAAATGGAGGGAATGGACATGGGAAGGAAGTAAAATAAGAATGACAGGTGATAGATGAACGTAAAAGATACCAGAATGGTACCTAGAAATTGTATAAGAAGCAGGGAAAGGAAGAGAACATGATGGATGGACGAACTAAGAAAGTTTGACGGTGTGTAATGGCACATGGAGACCATAAACAAACGCAAGTGGGAGGACATGTCTGAGACATTTGTTATGCAGTGGACTAGTAATGGCTGATATATATATATATATATATATATATATATATATATATATATATATATATATATATATATATATATATATATATATATACATATAGTAGGATATGATGAATGGAGAAGTTTTGAATTAAAAGCTCACGATAGAGACAACTGACGAAATCTAACCGAGGCCTTTTGCGTTAATAGGCGTAGGAGGAGATGATGTACAGTATATATATATATATATATATATATATATATATATATATATATATATATATATATATATATATATGTATATATATATATATACATATATATATTTATATATATATATATATAAATATATATATATATATATATATATATATATATATATATATATATATTTACATATATAAATATGTATATATATATATATATATATATATATATATATATATATATATATATATCTATATACAGTATATATCTATACATATATATATATATATATATATATATATATATATATATATATATATATATATGTGTGTGTGTGTGTGTGTGTGTGTGTTAATTTTTAACAATTATTTTATAATTAAATGTATTATCATGTATTTAAGTATTAACATTAAATTCTGAAAAAAAACAATATATAAAATATATATATATATATATATATATATATATATATACATATATATATTTATATATATATATAAATATATATATATATATATATATATTTACATATATAAATATGTATATATATATATATATATATATATATATATATATATATATATATATATATATATATATATATCTATATACAGTATATATCTATACACATATATATATATATATATATATATATATATATATATATATATATATATATATATATATATATATATATATATATATATATATATGTGTGTGTGTGTGTGTATGTGTGTGTTAATTTTTAACAATTATTTTATAATTAAATGTATTATCATGTATTTAAGTATTAACATTAAATTCTGAAAAAAAACAATATATAAAATAATTACACAAATGTTGAAAGGTTCATGAAGTTTCTTTACATACAAAGAAGAGCGCAAACGTAAGACCAATCTATGAGATCACAATGCTACAATCAATAAACATATTTTGTATTTTTCTTTTGTTGACAAGTATACCAGATATGTCAAAATAATCCCCCTATTAATAAAGGAGAAAAATTCGATGAAATGATAATCATAGGGTCGTAATCTCATAAAAAGCAAATTACCTAATTTTCTGTAAAGTAAGCTTAAAGGGTTGTTTTTAAACGGCCTTTTGTTTTTACTCATTATGAAGACCAATAGGACTCGCAACTGAACGTTGAGTCATTATGCAGACGCTACCGATCGCTTCAACGTAATCCGAAAAACATAAATAATACAAAAAAAAAAGAAAAAAAAAACTGGTAAAGAAATGAATGATCGGATGAAAAGCTAAAAATGTCCAACACAAGCAATACTTAGGAGATGCTTCCACAGTTGATG
The DNA here is from genome assembly GCF_036898095.1 of Palaemon carinicauda. Taxonomy (NCBI): domain Eukaryota; kingdom Metazoa; phylum Arthropoda; class Malacostraca; order Decapoda; family Palaemonidae; genus Palaemon; species Palaemon carinicauda. The sequence continues at coordinate 14,891,711 of NC_090744.1, read as the reverse complement.
AACTGTTTCGAGGGTTTCTGATATCCTTAATCTCCCAACTTGATAAAAAAGAAAGGCAAATCATCTCTTATGATATTTGTGAAGAGCTCCCTTCTTGTTTTCTATTTCTAGTTATTGTGTTGAATTTAGGGTTACTGTTAGGGGTCGGGGAGGGAAAAGGAAATTTATTCCTCTGAAAGGTATGAGAGGCGATATTGGCAATTCCCTGGACGTGCTCATATATTGGATTTTCTTCTTGGAACTCGATTTTCCTTATCCTGGTTTTTACATAACACTGCATACAAAAAATACTTTAGGCCTAAGAGAGAGAGAGAGAGAGAGAGAGAGAGAGAGAGAGAGAGAGAGAGAGAGAGAGAGAGAGAGAGAGAGAGAGAGAGAGAGAGATGTGTAGTTCTTGGTGCCTTGTCAGAAACTACAACTCACGGGGCTCATTTTAGGCGTATTATGCCTCGAACGTTTCTGGAATATTTTGTTAAGATGTGCTGCTTCTTCTGATTTATAGTAAGGATATGTTGGAAAACATTACACTAGTTATAAATATACGTGCACTAACTCATGCATTGAACACAAGCACACACCCTAATATACAATAGCATATGTACTGTGTAAAGGCATATATATATATATATATATATATATATATATATATATATATATATATATATATACATATATATATATATATATATATATATATATATATATATATATATACATATATATATATATATATATATATATATATATATATATATATATACATATATATATATATATATATATATATATATATATATATATATATACATATATATACTGTATATATATATATATATATATATATATATATATATATATATATGTATGTATATATATATATATATATATATATATATATATATATATATATATATATATATATATATATATATATATCCCTTCTGAGTGGGTGAATGAGTTTGCGCAATACCATGATCAGTAAAGTTATAATAGTCAAGACCAACCATACTAGGTAGGTTTGCTGTGAGCGATGAGACTAAAATCTCGCACCATCTCCAACGTGGTAATGGGAACTGTTCAAGCCTCAGACATAGATAACAACAATCCAGTCTCGGGCCCTAGTTCACAGCAGTAGTGGAACAACTTACTAAAGTGGCAGGCTCTTACGTCCCACCGCATAGAGTTGCTAAAATTCTCTGTACCAGAAGAGGAAAATGAAATTTGCAACTTACATTGACAGGACCCTGTCTAGGGAAGATCTTGCTTTTTCCATAAGAGCTGAAATAAATAAATTGGGATATTATAAAATTAATTAAAATTAGAAGAGGTGGGAAAACTAGTAGAGAGTTAAAAGAGGGCCATTTATTATGCTTCAAAGGATATGGAAGGACCAAGGAAATGGAATGGGTTTTCTTATTAATAAAAATCTTGGAAGTAACGAAAAAGAATTTTGTAGTAATAGTGATAGTATTATAGGACTAATGATCAAATTATATGAAAAGTATAAACTGAAGATTATTCAAACGTATGCATCAACAGAAACTTTTTATGAAGATTTGGAGATATCTATGAAAACACATAAAGTAATTCAAATGAAGAGATGAGAATGAGCAGTAGGTAAATTTGGACTAGGCACATTTAATGACAGGAGACATGCTTGTAGAATTCGCTTAGAAAAACGATCTTTAAATCATGAACACTTTTTTTTTTTTTTTTTTTTTTTTTTTTTTTAAAATAATGATATATAGATAATGAACATGGAGAAGCCCAAATGGAAAAACAAAAATTGAAATAGATTTTATTCTCGATGAAAAATTTAATTTAGTTAATAATACAAGTGTTAAGTAAGTTAAAGTCACTCGACAATTGAATGCTGAGAAGGAAAATGTGTCTACTTCTAAGGAAAGAAAGAGAAAAGCTAATCTTGATAAAGAGCAACATTCTTGTATTAAGTGGAAATAATGATGATGAGTTGTACTGCACGTGTAACAGTAGTTTCTTTTTTATTGCAGATCTTACTCTATACCTCACTGTTAAGACCTGTTTAAATGTCTTTTCATGAATGATTTTGTTTGAGTTTTTATGACCTTCTTGTCCTGAACCTGTTGTGTATTAACTATTGAAATAAAGTTAGCTACTATCACCTTGCCTCTCACTTATAACCTAATTGCTCACTCTCACATTAGTGGCCATTGTAGAGATCAGCTCCCTCCCGCCTTCACCTCACGGCTATGTCGTACTGTTTGATGATGCCATCCTCCAACCCTGACTCTCCTCTTATCATTACTCCCATGAAACTACCGCCTTTTGCCAGTGCAGAAGTATGCGCCTGGTTTCAGCGCACAGAAGTTCAATTCCCCATTAAGGGCATGGCTCGCACAAGCAAACTACATTCTTATGGTAGTCCCCAAGAACACATTCCCGGAAATCTCAGATTGGCTTTGCGATCTAGTGGGCCCCCTAATAGCGTATGGTTCCCTCTAAAGCAGTACTTGGTATCGCCAGCTGACTGTACAACCAAACTTTTTCCACTCACTCAACAACCGTTAAAGGACCAAAAGGCTGTGATCGCCCTCAGGGGAAATGCCAGTATCGCTCGCCGGCAACCTGTCGCAGACTTCGGTCCTCGTGAGGTTAACATACATTGTGCCCTTTGAATATGACTCTACACGAACCTGTATGCACTGCCATACTCGATGTAAATATTTTGCCTATGAAGGACCTGATGCCCAAAGTCGACGCCCGTAGGGGCAGTCACTTCACCACCTTCAAGACCTCCGTCAACGCCGCCACTCCTGACGTAAATGGACAACTATTCAACATTGACTGAAGCTGATGTGAATTCGGTAGGACACAGGCACCTACAGTGTGATGTGTCGGAGCAGTGACAAGGCCGCCCACCACCCACCACTTGCTCATGCCCCAATGACCTCCACAGCCACTTATTATTATTATTATTATTATTATCATCATTATTATTATTATTATTATTATTATTATTATTATTATTATTATTATTATTATTATTATTATTGCTAGCTAAGCTACAACCCTAGTTGGAAAAGCAAGATGCTATAAGGCCAAGAGCTCCAACAGGGAAAAATATCCCATTGATGAAAGGAAATAAGGAGATAAATAAGCAATATAACAAGTAGTTATTTTACTACCACTCCAGAATCTGAGGTGCTATGAAGTAATGTAAAAACAGTTGTCAGTGGCTAAAAAATGTGTAAGTAGTCCATCGTTTGTGGCGGTGGCCTCCCCTGTCACTAATCTTTTCCTTTTATATGATGCAGTAGCGCCGTGCGATTTTTGGTAGACACGGGTGCTTACTGTTCTCCTCTGCCAAGGCCACTCCTAAGGACAAGACTTAGTCTGTCTAAGTGTGAGACGTCCACTTGGTAGCTACCAACAGATGTGCCACACTCATCCATGGTTGCGAAACCCACACATTATTGCTTGGAAGCAAAAAATATAATTGGAAATTTCACGTGGATGACATCACATAGCTAATCCTCGGTTAGGATTTTCTTTCACATTACCACCTCCTGGTTGATGCCGCTCGCCTACGGTTAGTCAAAGCAGACTCTTACTCGTTGACACCTCTTCATCCTGCTCCACTCGCTCTCCACATCAATGCACCCACGGATGTTTACGCCATCCTCATCCCATCATACCAGGAAGTTTTTCGTCCAGAACTTCGTGAAACGCTCATGGTTCCTGTCAAACATTATTTATTACCATATCTAGAAGGTGGGGCCCCCAGTGTTCACCAGATTCTGGTGTCTGGCACCGGATTGTTTGGCTGCTGCCAGACAAATGTTCACTGAAGTGGAAGTAATAGGTCTTTACAGAAAGGCCTCAAGCCCATTGACGTCACCCTTACACGACATCCTGAAGAAATAGGGTTCTCTGCGTTGGTGTGGGAATTACAGGTACTTGAACAAGCAGACAGAGCTGGATCACTAACCCCTCCCAAACATCGTCCACGTGACCTCCTACTTGCACAAAGCGAAAGGTTTATTTTCTCTTTGTAAGGGTAGAAGAGTCTCTTTAGTTATGGTAAGCAGCTCTTCTAGGAGGACACTCAAAAATCAAACCATTGTTCTCTAATCTTGGATAGTGCCATAGCCTTTGTACCATGGTCTTCCACTGTCTTGAGTTAGAGTTCTCTTGCTTGAGGGTACACTCGGGCACACTATTCTATCTTATTTCTCTTCCTCTTGTTTTGTTAAAGTTTTTATAGTTTATATAGGAGATATTCATTTTAATCTCGTTGCCTTTCATGAAATATTTTATTTTTCCTTGTTTCCTTTCTGCACTGAGCTATTTTCCCTGTTGGAGCCCCTGGGCTTATTGCATCCTGCTTTTCCAATTAGGGTTGTAGCTTAGCAAGTAATAATAATGATAATAATAATAATCAACCTCCTGAAGGGGTATTATCAGGTGCCCATGAACCCAGAAGACATCCCCTAGACCGCCATCACCACTCTTTTTTATATAGTAGTCTGGCCAGGGCACCAGCCATCCGTTGAGATACTACCGTTAGAGAGTTAAGTGGTCCTTTGATTGGCCAGACAGTACTGCATTGGTTCCTTTTCTCTAGTTACGGTTCACTTTCTCTGTGCCTACACGTACACCGAATAGTCTGGCCTATTCTTTACAGATTCTCCTCTGTCCTCATTCACCTGACAACACTGAGATTACCTAACAATTCTTCTTCACCCAAGGGGTTAACTACTGCACTGTAATTTTCCAGTAGCTACTTTCCTCTTGGTAAGGATAGAAGAGACTCTAGCTATGGTAAGCAGCTCTTCTAGGAGAAGGACACTCCAAGATCAAACCATTGTTCTCTAGTCCTGTGTAGTGCTGTGGCCTCTGTACCATGGTCTTCCACTGTCTTGGGTTAGAGTTCTCTTGCTTGAGGGTACACTCAGGCACACTATTCTATCTTGTTTCTCTTCCTTTTGTTTTGTTAAAGTTTTATTAGTTTATATAGGAAATATTTATTTAATGTCATTGTTCTTAAAATATATTACTTTTCCTTGTTTCCTTTCCTCACTGGGCTATTTTTCCTGTTAGGGCCCCTAGGCTTATAGCATCTTGCTTTTCCAGCTAGGGTTGTAGCTTAGCAAGTAATAATAATAATAATAATAATAACAATAATAATAATAAGGATAATAATAATAATAATAATAATAATAATAATAATAATAATAATAATAATAATAATAATAATAATAATAAGGATAATAATAATAATAATAATAATAATAATAATAATAATAATATAGACCTTTAATTACTCATGTGTTGGCCTTCGTAATGCTTGGGCAACTTTTTAATGCCTCATGGATGACATGGTATCTTAGGGGGCCCCCCCTTCAATGTATGATGTGCGACGAAATACTTGTGTTCTCTTCTTCAAGAGAGTAATACTTCCGTCACCTACGCAATGCACTCGACTGCCAACAACATAACAGGCTTGTAGTCCGGTACGACAAGTGTTTCTTTTACACCAAAATAGTATCGTTCTTACATCACCGCATCACTCCTGACTGAGTCCACCCCCTCCATGAGAAGTTAGCAGCCGTTAAGAACCTCCCCTTGCCCTCAAGTGTCAAAGTTCTGCAACAATTCTTGACCATGATCAACTATTATCACTGTTTCCTGCCAGCCATCGGCACCAATCTTGCCCCCCTCTACACCTCCTCCAAAGGCAAGCCAAAAGACCTGGAGTGGGGTCTTCTTCATGAAGCGGCCTTCTTTAATGCAAACCGTTGCTACTCTCACTTTTCCTGTGCCACATGATCCTCTCTTTCTCTCCACCAATGCTAGCAACATCGCTATTGGTGCAGTACGCGACATATTAGTCAATTGCTTGCCCTACATATTAGCCTTCTTCAGTAGAAAACTGTCCAAGGCAGAATCCCTCTAATCTACCTTCTACCGTGAATTGCTGGCGGTGCATTTGGGAGTCCGTCACTTTTATCACTTCTTAGAAGGTACGCCATTCATCATTTGCAAGGACCACATTTCTCTGGTGCCCTCATTCACTCGACAGTCCGACACCTGGTCCACTTGTCAACGCCGACAACACTCCGCCGTGGCTGAATACAATTGCACCCTTCAGCACATCCATGGGAAATGCAATCCCGTTGCCGATGCCCGATCAAAAAACACATTGGACACCATTCACCTGGGATTCGATTACTCCTTGGTAGAAATCCAACATGAAGTTTCTGAGTACCAAACCCTCAATGGCTAATACACTACCCTCCTCTATGACATCAGTACCAGTAGACTATGACCATAGATGCCTACTCCCATGTGGCGATCACAGTTTGATTTCATTCATGGCCTTTCAAATCCCTCGCGCAGATATACTGCACGGCTACTGAAGTCGAAGTTCATTTGACACGGTATTACTAAGGATGATAAAGATTTGGTCCATACTTGTACTTCATGCTAAACTTCAAAAGTATATAGACACATGGATTCAGAAGTGGGTACCTTTTCTATCCCTAAGCGTTGTTTTGCCCACATTTACGTCGATG
>NC_090744.1:14875154-14880154 GCF_036898095.1 Palaemon carinicauda | reverse complement strand
TTAAAGACCATCTCATTAATCTTTGGTTATGATTTTTCATCTTCTGAAGGAACCGAAGCGGGTTGTGATCCGTATATATTTCAAGAGGATACCTTTGATCTTGAATATAACAGGCAAACTTTTGCAGGGCAAGCATCAATGCGAGACATTCCTTTTCTATCACACTATATGATTTCTGATGTTTTTTCAACTTAGCTGAATAGTAGCACACAGGATGGAGGGTATCAAAGTTGACATCACGTTGCATAAGGACTGCACCCACTCCTTGATCGCTGGCATCTATGTAGAGCAGGAAAGGTTTATCCATACTAGGTGTACAGAGAACTGGGTTACTGGAGAGAAATGCCTTTAGCTGATGGAAGGCTTTCTCACACTCATCTGTCCACTTGAACAGTACGTTTGAGCTAGTGAGGGTCGTAAGTGGGGCAGCTACTGCAGAGAAGTTAGGGCAGAAACAGCGATAAAAGCCACACATACCCAGGAAGCGCTGTATTTCCCTTCTAGTCGTTGGATGAGGGAAATTGAGAATGGCTTCTATATTCGCTTCCTTAGGCCGAGTTTGACCTTGACCCACCACATGTCCGAGGTAAGTCACCGTACTCTGGCCGAAGGAAGATTTGAGCAAGTTTATGGTGAGACCACTTTCATCCAGGCGTTGCAGTAGATTTGATAGACGTTGCAGGTGATTGTTCCAAGTTTCTGAAATTATCAAAATATCGTCTAAGTACACATAAGTCCCTTCTAAATCCCTAGTAATGAAGTTCATAAGCCTTTGAAATGTTGCTGGGGCAGAATTAAGACCAAAAGGCATACAGGTATATTGAAATAGACCATCAGGGGTTATAAAAGCTGATATTTCCTTAGAGTTTTCAGTGAGGGGAATTTGATAGTAACCTTTTTGTAAATCTATTTTAGATACAAACTTAGCTTGGCCAACAGAATCTATTATAGTATCAATTAGAGGCAATGGGTAAGAGTCAGGGATAGTTAAATCATTAAGTTTCCTGTAGTCTGTGCAAAGTCTGAAATGTCCTCCAGGTTTTGGGGCGAGTAGACAAGGCGAAGCCCATGGACTACAGCTGTGTTCTGCTAGGCCATGTTCGAGCAGAAAGTTTACTTCATCTCGCATGACTTTCCTCCTTTCTGGACTCAGACGATACGGTGGCTGTTTGACAGGGAGAGAACCAAATTTTAGACGGATGTTATGTTCTATCAAATTACATTTCCCTACGGCATCATTCAACACATTAGGAAATTGTTTGAATAGGTTGGCCAAGTCCCTAAGCTGAGACTCTGATAAATGTGTTAGAGGCCCTTCCAGGTCTTCTATAATATTACTGTTGGTCGTAATAGGGTTCGGTATATATTCATCCGACGCTTCAATTGGTTTGTCAGAATTTGTTATACATAGATTAATTTTTGAACCAGCCTCATCCGATGTTCTCTTTAAGTATTCTTTTAATAAATTTATGTGATATTTCTGGGTCTTTTTCCTTTTATCTGGAGTAGAGATTAAATAGTTATTTGACTTTAAATTATCAATTACGGTATAAGGACCTTGATATTTAGGTGAAAAAGGAGATCCTGGTATAGGCATTAAAACTAACACCTCATCTCCAGGCTGAAACTGTCTGACTTTAGCGGATTTATCAAAGTGGGCTTTCATAGATGCTTGACTCTCCTTTAAGTATTCTTTAGCTAATTTTCTTACTTTAGATAACCTCTCTTTCAAGTTGTTCATATATGTCTGCACATTAACCTTTGAGGATTCTGAATCAAAGTCACTGGCTAGCAAATGATCTTTTACAATTTTTAAGGGACCCCTGATCTCTCTACCAAACAGCAACTCAAAAGGAGAAAATCCCAAAGAGTCTTGCTTACATTCTCTAATTGCAAATAATAAAAAGTCAAGACCTTCATCCCAATCGTTTGAACTTTCTAAATAGTAACGTTTCAGCATGGATTTAAGGGTTTGGTGGAATCTCTCTAAAGCTCCTTGAGACTCAGGGTGGTATACAGAAGAGTTTACAGTAAGCACACTTAATTCTTTTAGTACCTCTCTAAAAAGATCCGAAGTGAAATTAGTTCCTTGGTCAGATTGCAAAACCTTGGGAATACCAAAATTTGAGAAGGTGTGTATCAAGTTAGTAGCTATATTCTTAGCAGAAATGTTCTTGAGAGGTATAGCTATAGGAAATCTGGTTGATGTACACATGATAGTAAGGATGTATTTATTCCCTTTGCGAGTGGAAGGAAGTGGACCAACACAATCTATTAGTATTTTCTCAAAGGGTTCCTCTAATACAGGGATAGGAATGAGCGGAGCAGGAGGAATAGATTGATTGGGTTTACCTATAACTTGGCAAATGGGACAAGATTTTATATATTCTGTAACACTTTTCTTCATACCTGGCCAAAAGTAATGTATTTGGAGCTTTTGATAAGTTTTCTTTATACCTAAATGTCCATTGAGACCATCATGAGCCAAAGAAACAATTTCACTTCTCAAAGAGGATGGAATTACTATCTGAAATTCATCGGCCCAATCTTGTTCTTGAGCTAAGTGGCTAGGTCTAAATAATCTCATGAGAATGCCTTCATGAAGGTAAAACCCTGGCTTTTCTTTAACTTCTGTAATGTGGGAAGCTACCTCTGACCAACATTGGGTCAAAGTAGGGTCAGACTTCTGAGCTGCAATTAAGGAATCTTTTGACATCTTTATTTCTTTAATGTTAGGTAAAGGCACAGATTTAATTCTAGTCTGACGAGACTTTGACCTAGTGGTTACACAAACAGGGAAAAGATCAGGCTGAGAGGATTCAATATTTAGAGTAGGGTTATTTTCCAAAGGATGATCTACTACAACTGGACATGGAACAGTAAGTTTCCCAGCAATATCATTTCCTAGTAAAAAGTTAATTCCAGGGACCGGTAATTTTTGTGTTATTCCTACTTTTATTTTTCCGGATACAAGTGGAGACTTTAGATACAATTCCGTGAGGGGAATGGTGGAAATTGAAGAGAGATCACAAATTACTACCTTTTCATTTAGATAGAATTTCTCTAAGTTAGGGATTACTGTATCAAGCATTATACTTTGAGCAGAACCGGTGTCTCTTAGAATGTTGACAGGATACTCTACATTATTTAGAGTTACTGTGCCTGTCATTTTGAAATCTTCAAAAACATCTATGCAAGGAGGGTGAGCAGCTACGTTAGATGTGGGCTTATTAAATGGGAGCCGAGATTTTACTGAAGTTTTGGAAGCTTTATTAGGGTCATAATATTTAGAGTGTTTACAGTGGGGACTCCAGCATTCAGTAATGTGATGACCAGATTTCTTACAAAAACTGCATATTATTTTAGTTTGATATTTATCACTACTACTATTCCCATCCTGAGTCTCTGAAACTACAGATGAGGCAGGTTTTACAGGAACTGTCCTTTTATCAGACTTAGGATTACCTTTGTGTACCAAGGAATATACATCAGCACAATTTGCTGCCTCTTTCAATTGGGTTTCACCTCTATCTTCTAGGTGAAGCTTAACATTCAGAGGGATTTTCCTTTTAAACTCTTCATAAACTAATAAGTTAACTAACTGATCGAAAGTGGTAACATTACTCGAGAACAGCCATTTATGAAAATACCGTAACTTCTCTGTAGCAAATTCAACATAAGTCTGAGATGGAGTTTTAATTAAATTACGGAAATTTTGTCTATAGCCCTCAGGTGTAATAGTGTAAGCATTTAGGATAGAAGTCTTAACAAAATCATAGTCTTGGCAGTCTTCTAATGATAAAGTAGAATATACGATCGAGGCTTTACCTTTAAAGTTTGTGCTAACTAGCCATGTCCAAGAGGTTCTGGGCCATTCTAATTGAATTGCTGTCTTCTCAAAATTCCTAAAATAACTTTCAGGGTCATCTTCATTAAATTGAGGAACTAGCTGTGCTTGTTGGGCAATGTTAAACTTCTTATTAGGAGTACCTTGGGTAATTGAACGGTCATAAGTCTGAGCCTCTAGTTCTGCTAACTTAACTTCTCTTTCTATTTCTAGCTTTCTTGCTTCGAATTGTATTTGTGCTAACTTCAACTCTCTCTCTATCTGTAATTTCTGTATTTCTACATCCGCAATACTCTTTTGCACGGAAGGTGCATCAGTCCCTAGTGACAATTTCTGATCATGAATTTTATCAATAAATTCTTCGGTACTAGATAATGAGAGTCTATCATGCTCCTGGTCTTTATCATCTAACAATGTCACAGATTCTGGCAAAATTAATCCCTGTTCTACCAAACCATCTATAGCTGTAGTCATAAGGTCTCGCAAGGTCATGGAAGATGTGAACGAAATCTTAAAGTACATAAGAATAAACTTCCATTCATCTTTACTTAAAGTGAATTTACTCAAGTATGTAAAATCTGGCTTAGAGCAAAAGGCATGGACATCAAATTCACTCATTGTAACAGCAAGAAAAATTCCTCTGAAGGATTGAGTGGTGGTTACAGGTTAAATATACAATACACAAATTGAATACAAAAGGTATTAAGTACATGTGAAGCTGTATTATCACTATGTTCAGTGATGAGGTAATATTCAGTGATGATTCAATATAAGATTCAGGCAAGATTCATTTCAAGATTCAGGCTGGCTTGTTGCCTTAAGTGCAAGATACGAACATTAACTACCACAAGTTGATAGCAAGTTGTAAAGATTCTTGGAACACTTGACAGTTTAAGTTCTAGATAAGATTCTAATGTCTAAATAAGTCAAATCTATTAAGGATTCTCGGTTTAAAGAGTCTAGTCAATGTGACTTCAGTGGAAATAAAAGGTCATCCGAGTTCTGTATTATGTGTCACAAGACAAAGTGTTGATGACCTAAGAAAGATTAAGGATCGGCATAAGATTACAAAGTACTAACACTTCTGTATAACAGCACAAACGACTAATTTAGTTTCACAAAAAGGCAAGGCAAATTGATATACCTATATAAG
>NC_090744.1:14837654-14867654 GCF_036898095.1 Palaemon carinicauda | reverse complement strand
TGTTTGGAAAAATTATAGACTATTTGTTCTTTTTATGACCTTAGGTAACATTAGCATTGCTATAAAGTTCTTGAGGATGTTATGAAAGCACAATCTACATACGAACTTCAGAGAGAGAGAGAGAGAGAGAGAGAGAGAGAGAGAAAACTACAATTCTGTCAAAGTCAATCAGGTAGACGACGCAGTAAGGATGACGTCATCATTTAAAGACCGCTATATCTTCATTGTTTGGAAAAATGATTGACTATTTGTTCTTTTTATGACATTAGGTAATATTGGCCTTACTATAAAGTTCCCGAGGACGTTGTAAAAACAATCTACATACGAACTTCAAGTAAACAAACGCATGCATTATAAATTCTGTAAGTGTTTGGAAACTTTGGCTTCTGTTCTCATAGGAGTAGATTTTTTTCTACTACGCTCTACCTATGCCTCCCATTTCTGCCAGACGTACGACAGACCGAAACATAAGAGAAAAATCGATATAGATATGCAAAAATAACACACAAAGACGATTTTGTCAAACTCAGTCATGCAGACGATACAGTATGGATGACGTCATCATTTAAAGACCGCTATATCTTCGTTATTTGTAAAAATAATTGGCTGAAACTTCTGGGGAGCATGTACGATATGTTTGTGCATACATAGAAGCAATAAAACGATTTTCGATTTCTGAAAGTTGTTATGTCAAAACCCCATGGCGGACGGCCCCCTTAATGAGCTGTAGTTTTTCAGGTCTATTGTGTCTCCCTTTTTGTGAATTAGTATAATGATGAAATTTTTCCAAGCTGTAAGTATGGAGCATTATTGCAGACATTTTGTGTCAAGTTTAGCTAGCTTTGTCACTATGAAATATCCTCCATCTATTATTAAGTAAATTGTTTGAACATCTTTTCCTGCTACTTTGCCTCTTTTCATGCCTTTTAATGCTTTCGTTACGTCTCCTACTGTTATGTTTGGTACCGGCTCAGGTGTTTCATTATCACTATTGTATAGCATTGTATAGAAATCCCTGCAATTTTTATCACCCTATCTCTATTGTTGATAATATATCTATTATCATTCTTTTCAAGTAAATATCTGTTAGCATCCCGTACCAAGTCTTTGATTCTTCCTCTCTTTAGTGCTTCCTCAAATTGGGGCTTTAGTTTTTTTATGTTTTGGATAGTTTTGCTAATTCTATTCCATCTTTTTTTTTATTTTACTCTCATTTCCAGTCTTTTACTTCTGTGGTTTTTGGTCTTTGGCTGATTCCAATACAAATTTTGTTAAAAACTGTTCATTTCTTCTTTACTTGCTTCCAATTCATCATGAAGCAGGACGTTCCTATTGTGTTTTGTTAACTCAATAGATTTTTCTCTTATCATAGAAGTTTATCTTTTTTTTTAATTAGTTCTTTCTCTTTCTCTTCTTAGATCTAAAATAATTTTGCTCTTCACCATTCTATGGGTGCTGGACTTTAGTTTCTTTAACGCTTATATAACTAAGTAGTTTAACTTTTATACTGAGAATAAAACTATTTATGTTTTGTTTCTCAATTTGTGCTTCTCCATGTCCATTTCTATTTTTCTTTTCATCCAAAAAAGTCATTCATGATTTTAAAATATCTCCAGATCTTCATAAAGAGTTTCTTTTTCTTCCTTTGTAATGGATGTTGTTGGTGCATACATTTGAATGATTTTCATTTTATACTTCTCATTTAGTTAGATATGTAATCCTGAAATTCTGTCACTAATGCTACAAAATTCTATGTTACCTGCAAGATTTCTATTAATAACCACTCACTATTTTCTTTATTCACTTTTTGTCGTCTGAAGCATAATATATGGCCCTCTTTTAGCTCCATAGAGGGTTCTCTAGTTCTTCTAATTTCACTAAATCCTATTATATACTAATCTATTTTTTTCAGCTCTTCTGGTAACACAGTTAGATTTTTTTTACTAGACATGGACCTGACGGTATATGTTGCAAGGTTCAGTTTCCAAAGGTGATCCAGAGATTTTTAACAACCCCTGCAGTGGGATGTAACTTAACCACCATCTTGGGAAGTTGTTCCACTGCGGCTGGGGACTAGGGACCAAATCGGGGTTGTTATTCAAGCCTGGGTTTTGGCCAGTGTTCATCACCTAGCTGGCCACTCCAGATTGGTGGCCCGGATTAGTATAGCTATGCTGATTATGGCAATTCACAAATACATTGACCTTGTTAAGGTATCCTTTTTAGAGATTGTATATACACACACACACACACACATATATATATATATATATATATATATATATATATATATGTATATATATATATATGTATATATATATCTACTGTATGTTTATGTATGTATATATATATATATATATATATATATATATATGTACTGTGTGTTTATGTATATATATATATATATATATATATATATATATATATATATATACATATAAGATATACATATATATATATATATATATATATATATATATATTGTATATATATATATATATATATGTATATATATATATATATATATATATATATATATATATATATATATATATATATATATATATATATATATGTTTGCTAGCCTATTGCTAAACTGTTAATTTAGTTTTCCTACACACTTATTCGCTAAAGATGTGTCTATAGACAAGGTCATGGTATGCACACAATTCACTACACTGCCTTGCCCCGAGCTTCAAATGCCACTCACTCTGGAAAAAGTCCCGGTCCATACAACTAGGAGCCACACAAGAAAGTTATTGAAAATGCATGGTTTATGAAAGTATAAGTCTTCACTAAATATACTATTTTTGTGTTGTAAATCACAATTCCTAGTGAACACTTCATCCTGAAAGTAGAATCTTGCTTCATGAAATTCTGCACTGTCTGTATTCCCCTTGGTACTTGTAAAAACCATATTTGGCACACTTCTTTTCATATATTTTACAATGAACTCTTGGTTTCTCCCGGGGAGAGGTCTTTTATCTGATGCTACGGTTAGATATGTCCTTTTTTGTGGTCACTTTACTGTTTACAACATTACTTTTAAGTTATTTCTACTGTCGGTTTATTATCGTAAGATTTGTAACATCGGTTGTTGACATGAAACATAAGATACTTTTCTCCAGTAACCTTGAGACTCTTACAAATACTTTCTTTTCTGATTGAGACTACTTTCCATACACATTTTCGATCAGTTTCTGTTGTAGATGTTAGTTCTGATGAAGACGCCTGACAGATTATACATTTTCTGTCATTTAATATATCTACTACGTTAATGTTCCAGGGCGATATGGGCATTATAATGTCTGGTACCCAGAGTTTAGAGGTTGATATTATCACCTGATATAATGAAATTAGGACTAAATTTCTCACTTGCTGCCAGGTTTCAGTAAGTCCACCTAGACTTCTCCTATGATTGAAGATGTTTACTATAAAATCAAAGTGGGTCAATTAGGGTAAATTCTATGCACATGTGACCCCCACCCCAGGACATGGACCATTTTATAACTGCATCACGTGATACAAGACCTCGTCCCAAACACGTTTCTAGTAAGGATCTTTGTAATAGAAGTTTATGTGTTCATGATATTATAAGATGTAACTAAAAATATTCCTATTCACTTGCTAAAAAAAGTTCTCAATGAACCCTCTATTTACTGAGTTATAACATAATTTCGAAATTGAGACTCATTTCAAATGACATCACTTTCATTCTAAACGTAATCCTTCCAGAGTATTCTAAACTTCACGTAAGCATGATTTTCCTAGTAAGCGTGATTTTTCTAACATCACCATAGATTTTCTTCGGCGTTATAATAAAATCAGCAAATTTATTATTCATTTGCGTTACTGATATTTTTTATGATTGAGTGATTATATAAAAACCTTATGATAATTGTAATAATAAATAGGAAAACTATTACTACTCGTATCATCGTAACTATGTTAAGTTCTTGAGGCATATTCAATAATCCTTCCCTCGAGAGATTATTCCTAACATACTGTACAATAACAATGAAAGTAGATGGTTCATTTAATCTACTCCTGGGAATGTGGCCTCACTCAAAGAAGGAGTCTTTCCAACATGAAGGGAATAATTAAACACTGGTTTTATTGTGGTGGTAGAGTTAAATTCTTATTACAGGCCTACTGTAAGCTGGCCTGGTTCTTTTTCTTTGGAGGCTGTTATGAACCGTCTTAATGGTTCATCAGGTTCTTTTAAAATACTAAAAGAATTGAGACTGGAATGAACTGATGGACTGCAACAACCAAAGGGGTGGGTAAAATAGAAAATACTCAAGTACCTTAACCTAGTTTTTTATACAAGAATTATATACAATAATTACAATAAGCACAGGTAATGGGAAGCACAGGTAATGGGAAGCACAGCGAATTAAGTGATTATTAGCATAAATTCATATAACATTACAATTACAAAAACAGAAAACTTAGAAGTTCAAGCAAATGATAAATAAAATTAACAATATTCATCAACAAAAACACAATAAGCAGCAGCAATGACAAATCAATAAGAGAACCTTCTCATTATTAATAAAATTATAAAGACGAGACCATACAGTTGCTTCTCACTAAATAACAAGAGCTAATACTTGCTCAAAACGATGCAAAACCAGTGTATCATACACAAAATGGAATAAACCATAATTACTGAAGAGCCATACACTGCTCTTCCAACATATCATAAACATCCACAAACACAATCCATGATCCTCGAGGACGACCATCGAACACTGTACGGTAACGACCACGACAGTGCCGATGCAACAGCCGTTTCGCTGCCACCGAAGAATATCTCTTCAAAACTGGTAACCATGGGTTGGTCACCATCTTGACCTCGTGAGCTGGGTTGACGGCAAGTGACCCACACCTGCTGTATCACGAAAATCACCATCAACTAGGTGATACTCCAAAACTGTTGCTGCTGCTCGTTCTCGACAGCCTCACGAGAACCTGTCAATCTGGCTTCCCAAACCTGACTGATTGTTACTATTTCCCCCCCCCCCCCAAAGATGCCACAGAACCACCAGCCAAAACAGAGCCAATCCTGTCACGGTCGCCATTGTTATGAACCGTCTTAATGGTTCATCAGGTTCTTTTAAAATACTAAAAGAATTGAGACTGGAATGAACTGATGGACTGCAACAACCAAAGGGGTGGATAAAATAGAAAATACTCAAGTACCTTAACCTAGATTAATTTACAAAAATAATATACAATAATTACAATGAGCACAGGTAATGGGAAGCACAGTCACTTCAGTGATCATTAGCATAAATTCGGATAACATTACAATTACTGAAACAGAAAACTTAAAAGTTCAAGCAAATGATAAGTAAAATTAACAATATTCATCAACAAAAACACAGTAAGAAGCAGCGATGACAAATCAATAAGAGAATCTTCTCGTTATTAATAAAATTATAGAGACAAGCCCATACACTTGCTCCTCACTAAATAAAAAGAGCTAATACTTGCTCAACACGATACAAAACCAGTGTATCATACACGAAATTAAATACACCATAATTACTGAAGAGCCATACACTGCTCTTCCAACATATCATAAACATCCACAAACACAATCCATGATCCTCGAGGACGACCATCAAACACTGTACGGTAACGACCACGACAGTGCCGATGCGACAGCTTTTTCGCTGCCACCAAAGAATATCTCTTCAAAACTGGTAACCATGGTTTGGTCACCATCTCGACCTCGGGATCTGGTTGATGGCAAGTGACCCACACCTGCTGTATCACGACCAACACCATTAACTAGGTGATACTCCAAAAATGTTGCTGCTGCTCGTCCTCGACTGCATCACGAGAACCTGTCAATCTAGCTTCCCAAACCTGACTGATTCTTGTTACTCACAACGTGACTAAAGTAAACAAGTCTTCCGCCTCAACAAAGAAAAGAGGGCAGTTAAAAAAAATTAAACTTGGTTGTTTCAAAGTCAAATGACCTAACACCTCCACACTCAAAAAAAGAAAAATAAATTACATAAATTTTTTTATTTTCAGATTACTATTTCACACCCCCTAAAGATGCCTCAGAACCACCAGCCAAAAAAGAGCCAATCCTGTCACGGTCGCCATTGTTATGAACCGTCTTAATGGTTCATCAGGTTCTTTTAAAATACTAAAAGAATTGAGACTGGAATGACCTGATGGACTGCAACTACCAAAAAGGTGGGTAAAATAGAAAATACTCAAGTACCTTAACCTAGTTTATTATACAAGAATTATATACAATAATAACAATGAGCACAGGTAATGGGAAGCACAGCGACTTAAGTGATCATTACCATAAATTCAGATAACATTACAATTACAAAAACAGAAAACTTAAAAGTTCAAGCAAATGATAAAAAAAATTAGCAATATTCATCAACAAAAACACAGTAACCAGCAACAATGACAAATCAATAAGAGAATCTTCTCATTATTAATAAAATTATAAAGACGAGCCCATACACTTGCTCCTCACTAAATAACAGGACACGACAAAAAACCAGTGTATCATACACAAAATGAAATAAACCGTAATTACTGAAGAGCCATACATTGCTCTTCCAACATATTATAAACATCCACAAACACAATCAATGATCCTCGAGGACGACCATTGAACACTGTACGGTAACGACCACGACGGTGCCGATGCAACAGCCGTTTCGCTGCCACCGAAGAATATCTCTTCAGAACTGGTAACCATTGGTTGGTCACCATCTCGACCTCGGGAGCTGGGTTGACGGCAAGTGACCCACACCTGCTGTATCACGACCATCACCATCAACTAGGTGATACTCCAAATCTGTTGCTGCAGCATGTTCTCGACAGCATCACGAGAACCTGTCAATCTGGCTTCCCAAACCTGATTAATTCTTGTTACTCACAACGTGACCTAAGTAAAGAAGTCTTCTGTCTCAACAAAAAAAAAGAGGGCAGTTAAAAAAAATGGAACTAGGTTGTTTCAAAGTCAAACAACCTAACACCTCCACACTCAAAAAAAGAAAAAAAAAATTACATGAAAATTTTTTTTTCAGATTACTCTTTCACACACCCCCAAAGATGCCACAGAACCATCAGCCAAAACAGAGCCAATCCTGTCACGGTCGCCATTGTTATGAACCGTCTTAATGGTTCATCAGGTTCTTCTAAAATACTAAAAGAATTGAGACTGGAATGACCTGATGGACTGCAACAACCAAAGGGGTGGCTAAAATAGAAAATACTCAAGTACCGTAACCAAGTTTATTATATAAAAATTATATACAATAATTACAATGAGCACAGGTAATGGGAAGCACAGTGACTTAAGTGATCATTAGCATAAATTCAGATAACATTACAAGTACAAAAACAGAAAACTTAAAAGTTTAAGCAAATGATATATAAAATTAGCAATATTCATCAACAAAAACACAGTAAGAAGCAGCAATGACAAATCAATAAGAGAATCTTCTCATTATTAATAAAATTATAAAGACAAGCCCATACACTTGCTCCTCACTAGATAGCAAGAGCTAATACTTGCTCAACACGATACATAACTAGTGTATCATACACGAAATTAAATACACCATAATTACTGAAGAGCCATACACTGCTCTTCCAACATATCATAAACATCCACAAACACAATCCATGATCCTCGAGGACGACCATCGAATACTGTATAGTAACGACCACGACAGTGCCGATGCAACAGCCTTTTCGCTTCCACCGAAGAATATCTCTTCAAAACTGGTAACCATGGTTTGGTCACCATCTCGACCTCGGGAGCTGGGTTAACGGCAAGTGACCCACGCCTGCTGTATCACGACCATCACCATCAACTAGGTGATACTCCAAAACTGTTGCTGCTGCTCGTTCTCGACTGCATCACGAGAACCTGTCAATCTGGCTTCCCGAACCTGACTGATTCTTGTTACTCACGTGACCAAAGTAAACAAGTCTTCCGCCTCAACAAAGAAAAAAGGGCAGTTATAAAAATGAAACCAGGTTTTTTGAAAGTCAAACAACCTATCAGAGGCACAATAATGTCAAGAGCATTGTGTTGATTAAGTATCTTCTCAGTCTTTAACCAAACCTGTAACTGCAAGAATGCTGTGATTTTCATGTTGGAGGTGACTTTTTTTTTTAATATGAATCTATGTTTCACACTAAAAATTGGAAATAGATTTTGAAGAAGGTCAAACTGGAAGTTCCTAGGGTGGATAGGAAACTTGATAACAAAACCTTGTTTACCAAGAGTTTAAGGAGGCAAGTCAATTTCTAACCATTTCTGAAATCGAGCAGTTTCGTATATGGAAGGCAAGGAATTTGAGGTGAATGTATTTTACTTACTGATTTGACAAAACATTGAAATGTTAAGATGCAAAAGGATTCATATTCTTTGTTCACATCCAACTGCAGACTGAAAGATATTCCTGCCTTAAAAAAATATTTGCAAGCTCTGTATATGGATCCTTAAACATAGCTACAAGTTCCTGAAATTCTCTTTTTTTTCAGGAGATTTACAACATAACTTTCACTTGTTTAAAAAGGGCCGAGGTGGTATCAGCACCACTAAATCCATGCACGAAAAAAATGTTGTCGTTAATGAATGCAAGAAAAGAATGTTGTCGTTAATGACTGGTCCATGCTTCATGAAGGCTTCTGTGGACAGTTTGAGGTGGTATCAGCACCACTAAAACCATGCAAGAAAAGAATGTTGTCTTCAATGACTAGTCCATGCTTCATGGAGGCTTGTGTGTAAAGTTTGAGGTGGTATCAGCACCAATAAGTCCATGCAAGAAAAGTATGTTGTCTTTAATGAATGGCCCATGCTTCAAGGAGGCTTGTGTGTACAGTTTGAGGTGATATTAGCACCACTAAATTTATGCAAAAAAAGAAGGTTGTCTCTAATGACTAGTCCATGCTTCATGGAAGCTTGTGTGTACAGTTTGAGGTGATATCAGACCACTAAGTCCACGCAAGAAAAACATGGTTTCTTTAATGACTGGGCCATGCTTCATGAAGGCTTGTGTGTAGAGTTTGAGATGGAATAAGAACCACTAAATCCATGCAAGAAAAGAATGTTGTTTTTAATAACTGGCCCATGCTTAGTGGAGTCTGTGTGTACAGTTTGAAATGGTATCCGCACCACTAAATCTATGCAAGAAAAGAATGTTGTTTTGATAACTGGTCCATGCTTCATGGACTCTTGTGTGTACAGTTTGAGGTGGCATCAGCACCACTAAATCAATGCAAGAAATGAATGATGTCTTTAATGACTGGTTCATGCTTCATGGAGTCATGTGTACAAGTTGAGGTGGTATCAGCACCACTAAATCCATGCAAGAAAAGAACGCGGTCTTTAATGATTGGTCCATGCTTCATGGAGACGTGTGAGGTTGTATAGGCACCACTAAATCCATGCAAGATAAGAAAGTTGTATTAATGATTCGTCAATATTTCATGGAAGCTTGTGTGTAAAGTTTGTTCTGTTTCTTCTTTAATATACTTCGTTTTATGAAGCTTATCCATTTCTATCCTACTAATTAAGTCAAGATTACCTGAAGGTCTGCATCCTTTTTAAGTATTGTTAAGGAGTGGTCTTGGAAGATCTTCATTAGTTGGTTTTTTGAGTGAATCATTCCGGGAACAACTCTGTGATAAGATTTGTAGTAGTTTGGTCTGATTTTACCAATTTGAAGGAAATTTACTTGTTGCTGGCATGGTTTAATTTAATAAGGTGTTTGTGGTAACACAACTCATTTGACAAGTAGCTTTATCTTCTAGATTTTTGGTGGTACCCATCAAAGACAATAACAGCAGTCTCCTTACAGTGCTTCATTATATATTAAGGAAACTCGTCGAGAATAAAAAAAAATCTACCTGATGCCATTCACCTCAATGAGTGTGAAATCCCCATAAAAAACATAAACTATATCTTTTGTCATAATGTCATGTAAAGGTGAGAACGCTTCATAAAAAGAAGATTTCTTGGTTTTGTGCACTCCAGATTCCTCAAATAAAGACAACGGATTAGGAACAAATTCATGCTGAAAGTTTTATATGAAATGTTCTTGTCATTTCTCAACATTTCAGGAGTTCTTTGTAGTTGGAATCTTTCCTTTCTTAGAAACCTGACTTTAACAAAATTGTACCCAACAATATTTGGAATTGAATCAGCTTCAACTTCAGAGCCATTATGAGGATTAGTTATTTCATCTCCTGTTAGAGCCTTTTAGAGCTTAGCATTTAGAAACAATGAAATTTTCTTTTTTAATGTGTTTTTTGTTTTACTCGTTATAATTGATAAACCCTGTATTTATTGATATATATATATATATATATATATATATATATATATATATATATATATATATATATATATATATATATATATATATATATATATATATGATAGCAAAATTTGGAAATAGTGGGGGCAATGAAAACCATTCCACAAAGTGATGAGGATGTGCAATATCTCTTGAAATATGCAATTTTCTGGCTTCCACTTGTACTGCTAATGACATCTCAATATTATTTTCAATTCTTGGTGATCCTTAAGGTATTCAGGATTTCAATGACCCATTTAGCAAACATTGAATCAGTCATCCCTCTACTGTGAGTCAGGCTACAGAACTCATCATTGATTGTAACATTATCTGTTCAATGGTCATATGGGATCAGATCCCAGACCATAACATTTCTTCCTATCATATCGTAAAATAGCCTTTGTACATACTCCTCGTATTCTTTGGGTGTTATGCACTTTTTGAGATTAAACCTGTCTTGCATGTACAGGTGAACAGTCTTTGTATACAGAAAGTGACTACTATCATAGAAAAAGAGTAGCATCTTTAAGACTGGGTTAATGTGTAAGTGTCAGTTTCTTGCATCGTTTAACCAGTGTGACCATTTCAAAGTACCAGCATTGCAGTGTCACCTTTATTCTTCATCTCATTAATTTCATTGAACTTATAGATCCTATTTTGTAGTTGTTAATTGGCATAGAGTCAGTCTACTGTAAATTTTCTCTATTGTTGACCTTTCCTAATAGAGATTGATTTTGTTCAAAATCAGTTTACCTAGGAGAGCATGTACTCTTATATGTACTCTGCATGCTCCTGCATAGGCATGACCAATCTGCATTGTGTCTACAGAGACACTGGAATATGCAGTACTAAAAAGTTCTTTAATTCCACTTTTGGACATTATGTAACAAATGACACTAATAAACGACACCAATAAACGAAACCCAACAAGAAACACAATAACATTATTTAGTGTGGATTTGCCTACTGGTTGCAACAATCCCATTAGCCCAAATATACAACGGCTGATCAAATGTTACAGAGGAAGTTTGATGTTCAAATTCTTTGTATTTCCAAACAACTTAGTTAGGACTTGAGCATATTGTATTTTATTCATTACATGGAGCATTTAGGAATGATAGATATGAGACAAGAGATACAGCATAAGACAGGTGTGCTGTACATTTCTCCATTTGCCATTTGAAACTGTGGCACAAACTTCTTCTTCGACTATTAGCGTGCTTTTCTTCCATTCGTATGGGGTAACACGGTTGCCTTCTTTTGAAGGATTTTGCTTTGGCTTTTGGGGGGGACCGTAGTTCCAACCGGCTGGCTCCCCTGCCTGTCATCGCATAGACCCTGATAATGTATGTTTGTGTTGTACCAGCCACTATCCCCCTTCCTCGCAGCAGCAAGGAGACTGTATTCATAAATGGTATATTATGGACCGTTATATCTAACAGTCACGTGTTACCTTTCCTTTCATAGGTTTTAATGGGAATATGACTGTCCTACAGTGTATGCAGAAGGGATCTCTCCTGATCTTTTGATAGGTTGATTTGAATTAAAATCAGTTGGGTAATGATTAAGGCACTGAATTCTTCCAATTCTATAGTTCACTTTACTTTTGCTTTAAGGGCTGCTTTTCTGGTCCTTTACAGCAGGGGAACCCTACCCTCTACAAGACTTCCACAGATATTTATCATGTTTGTTTGAAAACTATCAGAGCACTTAGAAAACAAGAAAATCATCAGTTTTCTCTTGAAAGTCTTAATATCTTCAGTCTTTGGAATGCCTAGTGGGAGCTTATTGCATAGTCTTGCTGCTGCATATTTAAAGGCTCTAGAGCCTACAGTAGATATGTATCTAGGTTCATATAATTAAAAACCATCTGTAACTATTCTCGTGTCAACATGATTTGTTGGCTGCCCAATATGTAGCAATTCTCTTAGATATTTTGGACGTCCGGTTCTGATAACTTGATGGGTTATTATGCATATTTTAAAACATAATTCTCGCTCTAATATGAAGCCAGTACATATCAACTAGTATAGGAGTGACCCTTTTCTTGTGATGGGACACCTTTTATCAGTCTTGCTCCTCTGTTTCTTATATTTTGTAATTTCTTAAGTTGTATTTTTGGTACAGTGTAGTAGATGGAGTTACAGTAGTCAATCCTAGTAATAACACATTTTATCACAAGTTTCTTTATAGATTGTTCATCCAGGTTCTTCTTTATAAAAGCTAGGTTTCTATTACATTATTTATATGGGCAGTGAAGGGCAAATTACAGTCAAGAGATACGCCTAGATCACGAACTTTACTAGATACTAGGGTAGAGTTGTTATTTATGTTTATTTTCTAATATCAACAAAGTTTCTTACGTTGTTCCTCTTTCAAAGAATCATAAACACTGTTTGATTGTCATCCGTTTCCTAACACTGGCAAGAATTCGGATTAGTGTTTCAGTAGTGTCGTCTATATCATTTATGGAAAAGTCAAGTTGGGTATCATCTGGAAATAGTTTAAACTTCACTCCGTGCCTTCGTAGTATTTTCAACATACCAATATTGTTGATACAGAATAAGATTAGGCCAAGTACACTCCCCTGGGGGTGCCCCTCTGTTTAAAGTTTCATATGATGAATAAAAGTTTCCAATTTGCACTCAGTAATTTCTGTCAACGAAATAGTCTTATAGGTATTCAAATGCTTGATCTTGAATACCGATAGACCATAGATAATCTAGTAGTAGTTCATGCACAACTGTATGAAAAGCAGCACTTTGATCAAGTAAAATCATAATACCAAATTTATTTTTATCCATCATTTCCTACATAACATTTACAACAGAACAGATAGCTGTCTCCGTAGAGTATGAGTTTCTGTAAGCAGACTGGTTATCTGGCAAAGCTTATATTTCTTCTAAGTGACTAGTTAATAATTTAAGAATTACGTATTCTAGCACTTTATAAATAAAGGATAGATTCAAAATAGGTCTACACGAGCTTAATACTGATAATCTAGAGCACTTGTACTAAAGTTAACATGAGCATTGCTGAAAACAAATTGTGTAAATATGTCATTCTGAAGGTTGCTCTGTATGTAGCAATGCTGAAAGCTGAAAGAGGGCTTGTAAAAGCACAGATCTCTTCAGGTTTTTGGCCTTCTACCATGGCTTGAGGAGTGATCGTAGTCGAGTCGGTATCGGTCTTCTTAGATCTCTTTGAGCGTTTGATGCGTATCTTCTCCAGACTCCTGACGCATCTTTTAGCTGTGCTCTTAGCACCGGGTCTGTCATTGATGCAAACTGAAGGGAGCCCAGCACTCTCTCCTGTTGGAGTTTTGATATCCTGTCGGATTTCAGTAGTCTCTTGACAGATCCCGCTATCTCTCTCCTCTTCTTTGGTGGAGTGGAGAGACGGTGTGACTTTAAGTTCCAATGTATTCCTAGCCATTGAAACTCCTGAGCTAGAGATAGTCGAGACTTTTTTTATGTTGATCTTGAATCCCAGATGTTTCCGGAACTGGATCACTTTCTTGGATGCTTGCATGCATTCCGTCTCGGATACTGCCCACACTAGCTAATCGTCCAGGTAGGCTACCACCTGGACACCTTCTAGGCGTAGTTGTTGAACGACTGCATCTGCAAGCTTTGTAAAGATCCTTGGGGCTATGTTTAGTCCGAAGTGCATGGCTCTGAAGACGTATTTCTTCTTCTGTAGCTTGAATACTAGGTAGGAGGAGAGTGGGCGATTGATTGGAATATGCCAATAGGCATCTGCCATGTATATGGAGACTATGTACGCCCGTTTTGGCAGCAGGGTCCTTATTTGTTGAAGGGTTAACATCCTGAACTTATAGTTTTCTATGAACTTGTTGAGTGGCAACAAGTCCAGAATGACTCTGAGTTATTCTGAGTCCTTCTTGGGAACACAAAACAACCTTCCTTCGAATTTGATGGACTTTGCCCTCCTTATCACCCGTTTGCTAGAAAATCTCGGGTATATTCTTTCAGGACTGGGGTGGAGTGTTGGAAGAATTGAGGGAATGATGGTGGAGCAGTCCTCCAGCTCCAAACTAATCCGTTTTTTATTAGGCTGTGGGCCCAGGGATCGAAGGTCCAGCGATCACGAAAGCTTCGGAGTCTTCCTCCTACTGGAAGCATCTCATTGCTTCGGTTGTCCAGAGGACTTGCCTCCTTGACCGCGTCCTCCCCTACCCCTTCTTCCTCTTGAGGGGCGTCTAGAGGAGCCTCTATTTGACCCTCTACCTTTACGGCGAAAGGTAGTGGTCTGCCTCTCATAGGCAGGAGTAAAGGCTGGTGACTGGGTCACCATCTGCTGGGGTACCATCTGGTAGGTGGATTGGGGTTGTGCCACCATCTGGGGCACCGAGGTCATTGGAACTGCGAGAAGTTATTGTTGTTGCTGTCTGACAGGGCGAGAGGGCAACCTTGGTCTCTTCGTCTTCCTCTTTGGTTGGGAACCCTCATCCGGGGAAGACTTCCTCTTAGCCGACATGCCCCAGGTTTGGAGAAGATTCCTGTTCTCCGTGGCAGCCTTGTCGACTCCTTCCTTGACCACTTCACTCGGGAAGAGGTCATTTCCCCAGATATTTGAAGATATCAGCTTCCTGGGTTCGTGTTTCACTGCAGCCGAAGCAAACACAAACTCCCTACATGCTCTTCTGGTCCTAACAAAGCCATATACAGGTAGGTCCTTGACCAGTGTTGCCAAATGTGATTTGGCCACGACCATGAACATGTGTGGGGATCTATTATCACTTGCCATTGCCTCCAAGGTAATTTGGAGGGACAGATGCGGCAAGCCTTTCCTTTGTTTCTTGCTCCCTACGCAAGAGAAAGTCAGACAACTTAGGGAGGTTTTCGCTGAACTGGCGTCCAGCAATATCCGCCTCCAACCTCCCAACTGAGAAGGTAAGATGTATTTCCTTCCAGTCTTTATTATCTGTAGGCGGAGCTAGGGATAAAGGTCTACACTCCTCAAGTGTAGGGGAAGGTATAATGTATGGATGCTTAGGTAGGAAGTTCTATTAACCATAATAATTACCTGGAACAGAGATGATAAAGTGTTAGTAATTATTTCTCAGCTGATCCCATCTTCGTTGATATGTGCTTGATGGATAATAATACGTTGGTATTATTAAATACGTCTTTAATGTATAAAAGACTACATTATGAACTTCACTTTGTGACAGCTGACTCTCAAGTGTATATGGAGCGTCTTACACAATCTCACAAACCAAAACATTGCTAAACAAAAGAGCATCGCTCTGAAAAGACTTAAATCCTACTCCAGTACAAATCATAAAGAATCCTATCTTATCTGAGGTAATCAACAAATGTTTGAATCCTAATACCAAAACAAATCATTACTCTTATGATCAAAGCATAACATGTCTTATTCATGCAATATGATGCAATGTTGTGCAATACCTGAAACACTTGAAATAATATAGTACATTGTTACAATAATACATAACAGTCTCCTCCCCCTTAACTTGACATTGTAAAACATTCATAAATCTAATCTCTCAGGGGGCTTTCCTCTGTTAATCCTATTAGGAAGCACTTTAACCTCATCTTGTACTGGTACATGAATTGGTTCTGAATCTACATTGGATGTTGGACCATCTTGGTTAATACTTGACTCATTTGATCTAACTACTTCTTTAAGTTTCTCATCTCTAACATTCACATGCTCTACTGTCTTTCTGTTTAACGGCTGTAATTGATCAACATGACGTTTTACAACATTATCACCAACACGAACATCATAATGTAAATTTCCTATCTCTCTTACAATCTCTCCTGGTACCCACTTCTCTGGAGTGTTGTACGATCTTACCATGACATCAGACAAAGGTAAAAAATGTCTTACATTAGGAAGCTTTGCTACTTGTTTATACCCTTTATCTTCTAAATCACTTTGCAAACTTGGATACAACAAATCTAACTTACACCTTATCCTCCTTCCCATTAACAAATTTGAGGGTGCCACGCCTGTTGTGCTGTGCGGCGTTGTTCTATAAGACAATAAAAATTTTGACACATGCAAAAACATATTACTTGAATTCGCTTTTCTACACTTCATATTGTGTTTAAACGTTTGAACAAATCTTTCAGCCTCTCCATTAGTGGATGGATGATATGTAGCTGAAAATGTATGCTTTATACCATTGACATTACAAAATTCTTTAAACTCTTGTGAGGTAAACTGTGGACCATTATCTGTAACAATTCTTTCTGGAATACCATGCGATGAAAAAATTTGCATTAACTCTTTTATTGTGGCGTAAGACGTTGTCGTCTTCATTGGGATAATTTCTGGCCACTTACTGTAAGCATCTACTACTATCAAAAACAAATAATTCAAAAAAGGACCTGCAAAATCTATATGCACTCTTTGCCATGGATACCTGGGTAACTCCCACGGGTGCATTCTAGCAAATTGAGGATTGTTTTGTTGCATAACACAATTCATACAATTCTTTATATAACATTCCACATCTTTATCTACACCTGGCCACCATACAAAAGTTCTCGCAATTGACTTTGATCTTACAATACCTTGGTGATCAGCATGTATTTCAGACAAAACCTTATTTCTCAGTGAATTAGGAATAACTACCCTGGAACCTCTCATCACTATTCCTTGTGTCACACTCAGTTCATACCATATATCCTTATACGGTTTACAATTTTCCTCCTTTCCACATAAGTCCCTACCTGTCATTAAACTCTCCAAAACCTTACTAAGTACTGGGTCCTGCTTGGTACTGTGTGCTACATCTTTTGCAGTTATTGGTACATTATAAACTGAAATTAACAGAACACCGTCATCATACTCTTCTGGAGCTTTGTCTACGGGTAATCTGGATAAAGCATCTGCATTACCCATATTTGATGTTGGACGGTATTCTATATCATAGTGGTACGCTGCTAACGTAACTGCCCAACGTTGTAGTCTTGCAGCTACCAACGTAGGTAAACTTGCTTTTGGACCCAATATTGCTAATAAAGGTTTATGATCTGTAACAAGTGTGAACTTTTTCCTACCATAAAGATACATATGGAATTTTTAAACTCCATAAACTAATGCTAAACCTTCCTTTTCTATTTGAGAGTAATTCCTTTCTGCCTTGTTCAATACTCTAGAAGTGAATGCAACTGGTTTTTCTGTTCCATCGGGCATTACATGAGATAATACTGCACCTAAACCTATGTTTGATGCATCACATACTAATTTAACTGGTAAATCCATTTGATAATGTACTAAGAATGTAGGTGATGTTATTTCCTGCTTGATTCTTTCAAAAGATTCCTGACACTCTTTTGTCCACTTCCATTCTACACCCTTATTCAACAGATTATACAATGGATGTGCAATTGTAGACAAATTCTGAATGAAATTCCCATAAAATGTTACTAAACCTAGAAATGATTGTAATTCCTTAACATTTTCTGGCACTTTTGTTGATTGTACAGCTTTAATCTTCTCTTTAGTTTTGTGAATACCCTTGCCATTTATTACAAAACCTAAGTATTCCACTGAATCAACTTCTAAAATACATTTGTTCTTATTTACTCTAATATTATGTTCCTTCAACTTCTTCAGAACTGTTCGCAATCTTTCTCTATGTTCTCTTGTGTCTTTACCCGCAATTAAAATATCATCTATAAAAATGAATACTCCTTGCATTCCTGAAAAAATCTTATCCATAGTTTGTTGCCATATAGCTGGACTACTTGCAACTCCATAAGGTAATCTCTTTGGCCTAAACAAACCTAAGGATGTATTTACTGTACATAATTCTTGTGAAGTTTCATCCATGGGAAGCTGTTGAAATGCTTGTCTTAAATCTAATTTAGAAAAAACACTGCATCCTGACATAGTTGCAAACATGTCTTTCGGATTTGGTAAGGGATGTTGAGCTACTTGCAGTTGTGGATTTAACGTTACTTTGTAATCTCCACACAACCTAACCTGTCCACTTTCCTTCACAATAGGAACTAATGGTGTAGCCCAATCTGAATATGTGACCTTTTCCCAAGAACCTTCACTTTCTAATCTCTTGATTTCTGTTTCAACTGCACTTTTCAATGCATACGGTACTGGTCTCGGAGCAAAAAATCTAGGAGAACTGTCAGGTTTCAAAACTAAAATTGCCTTTGCGTTCTTTACTGTACCTATTTTATCTTCAAATACGTCTTGAAACTCTGATATGATATCACCCATAGACATTTCATTTTTGTTTTCATCTTGTCTACCTGCAACCTTCAAAATACTAGGCCAATCTAACTTCAAATACTGTAGCCAATCTAAACCTAGCAAAGTTTGTCCATTACCTTTTACTACTGTTAATGGCATTCTCTCTAATTTCTGTTCTTTGTACTGTACTTCTATTTTACTACTGTTAATGGCATTCTCTCTAATTTCTGTTCTTTGTACTGTACTTTTACGTTCGAAGCACCTATTACCTGAATATCAAAACCATTATAACTTTTCAAAACTCTATTTGTACCTTCTAATAACAAATTAGGAATGCCTTTAGCCATTTTCTCAGACATAATTGATACATCGGCTGCTGTGTCAACTTGCATCAAAATTGGTTTACCATTTATGATTACTTCTACCATGATATGTTTCTTTGCACCTTTATTGACTGAATTTATGTGAAACGCAAAATCAGTTTCTGAACTAACCTGATTATCATGAACATTTTCCTCATTATTCTCTTGACCCATAGTATCAACTGTAGCATTTATTTTCTTTGCGTACTGTTTAGGAAATCTACAAGCAGTTGCAAAATGACCCAGCTTTCTGCAATTCTGGCATGTCTGTCCAGTAGCAGGGCATTTCTTTGCTTCGTATGCAAGGTGATCAGTTTTACCACACCTAAAACACTTGGGTTTTTCCTGTTGTTTCTGTGTATAACCCTGATTCTGATATTTATGAACATTAGTGTTAGGCACTTTTCTATGACTAGGCTTTGACATATTCCTTCTCTGATTCTCATTGGTTTTCCACTTAGAACCTACTGTATTAATTTTAGAATTTTCCATTCTATTGCTTGTAGAACTACCTATTATGTTACTTTGCCTATTTGATGTTTCTAAAGCTCTGCCTGTTATCAATACCTTTTCTAATGTTAAATCTTTATCTTGCAATAATTTCTTTCTTAGCTCTTCTGATGTGCAATGTGCAATTACTTGATCTATGATAACATTCTCTAACTCTAGAAATTCACATGAAACAGCTAAATTCTTTAGTCTAGTCACAAATGCATCTAAACTTTCATTTTCTTTCTGATAAGCTTGCGCTGAAAACTGGTATCTTTCAAAAAATTTATTGACTTGAGGAGCAAAATATGTGGTAAGAGCCTTAATTGCAGCTTCACTTGTGTCATCTGTAGGCTGCAAAGTCTTAAACACTTCCCGAACTTCCCTACCTGCTGTATGAAGTAATAATGCCTTCTTTTGTGCATCCTTCATGTTCCCTAATGCTTCTAAATAAATCTTAAATTCCTCACACCACTGTTGCCATCGTGTTGCAACAGAATTAGGCTCAGCAGTGACGCTGAAAGCTTCTGGGTGCTCGATGTTAAAAGGCATTTTGTTTGCTTACCTTAATAACTGTGGTAGGTTAAGCTACTTTTCTGCAGTCACAAGTATACTTCCTACCTACCCAACTTTAAATTTCACCCCTTTGTGTATTTGATGAAATTCCTATTCTGCTGCTGGTAAAATCTTCATTGGGCGATTTTACTCTTGATTTCCGATGTACAAAACCTTCTCTTGTGCTGGCCGTCTTTGTACATAGGCTCCAATGCTTCTCCCTGCTTGCTTCTCCCTGCTTGCTTCTCCCTGCTTGCTTCTCCCTGCTTGTCCGTCGTCCTCAAACGTCGCCAAAATATAATGTATGGATGCTTAGGTAGGAAGTTCTATTAACCATAATAATTACCTGGAACAGAGATGATAAAGTGTTAGTAATTATTTTTCAGCTGATCCCATCTTCGTCGCCAAAATATAATGTATGGATGCTTAGGTAGGAAGTTCTATTAACCATAATAATTACCTGGAACAGAGATGATAAAGTGTTAGTAATTATTTCTCAGCTGATCCCATCTTCGTTGATATGTGCTTGATGGATAATAATACGTTGGTATTATTAAATACGTCTTTAATGTATAAAAGACTACATTATGAACTTCACTTTGTGACAGCTGACTCTCAAGTGTATATGGAGCGTCTTACACAATCTCACAAACCAAAACATTGCTAAACAAAAGAGCATCGCTCTGAAAAGACTTAAATCCTACTCCAGTACAAATCATGAAGAATCCTATCTTATCTGAGGTAATCAACAAATGTTTGAATCCTAATACCAAAACAAATCATTACTCTTATGATCAAAGCATAACATGTCTTATTCATGCAATATGATGCAATGTTGTGCAATACCTGAAACACTTGAAATAATATAGTACATTGTTACAATAATACATAACAGAAGGTTTCCCAGCTTCTACTGCCTTCATAACTGCCTTAAACCCTTTTTTCCGCAAAGGGAAAGGCCAGTTTAGCTGGAGCAAGAAAAGAAGGGTGGTTCTTACTCAGGGCTGGCACTTTAGAATTAGTGAAGCCCCTGTCTTTCAGACTGCTTGCCATCAAAGCTTGAGTTTCCCATGGTCAAAAACTATGACCTCTTTCGGCTCTGTCTCCTCCTTAGACACAGGTTCCGCCTTCAGACGGACAAAGCAGTTTGGGTAAGACTCAAAGCAGGGCTAAAAGTTGACATCCTCAATAAGGACGGCTCCCATCTTCTCTGAAATGAAGATCTTCCTGTTTGTAATTGGCATATACTCTGCATGCCTCTCTTGAGTTGTATCTGTGTGCCGGTGAGTGAATACACTTGTGTGACCGTAAAAATATCCTGATTTAACGCGGATAACAAAAGGCTATCGAGTGCAATATAGCTACAAGTTTTCGTGAATAGTCGGTGATTAGTTTGAGGTCATAAGAGTAGGATAAAATGTCGGCATAGGATAGTTATCTTGTGAATTACTAAAAATCTGATCAAGATGGCGCTCTACAATACAGGCAAGGCTTAGAGAGACATTGCTGTAATCAGCAAAAGTAAATTCCATGAGTTGGCGAAACAAGAGCTCGACCGTCTGATAACAGAGGTCACTAGTAACTCCAACCACTGTGACAGAAAAATATTCGCAGACATATTGAAACAATATGATCCAATAAACTAGAGCAAATCTGCGGAAAACATCAGCAAAATAATAGAAGAAATTCCAAAGAAGATCCAAGTGATAAAGAGATTTATAAAGAAAGTTTACATCAATCAACACATTCCATCAAAGAACAATAAGAAGTCCAATATGGTGAATATGCTGATTGATGCATTGGGGAAAAAATGCCAAAATGGTGTAATACATGTAAGATATGGTATTCCATTAATTATCTTCAACAACTGATTAGAAAATGTGATGCCTGCCATGTTCCAACACACCCTACATGTGTTGAAATACAGCAAAAATTAAAAAATAAAGACACAAAGGTATTCTGCTCAACATGCTTAGTCTGGATAGAAAATATAATTAAGTCGAGACTAAATCTGCAAATAGTTGAAGATAAAGAAGAGGAAGAAGAAGAAGCAGAAGAAGAAAAAGAAGAAGACAAAGAAGAAGAAGAAGAAGAAGAAGAAGAAGAGAAAAATTAACAGGATATGTGTAAGGATGCTGAGGAAATCATTGATATAACTTATGATGCCATCCAACAACATACTTATGAAGAAATAAATTATCAGATGGAAACAAATAATAGACCCAAGAGACTCTACCCGAACCTACATGCTTTTAGGGAAGAGCAAGAACAAGAAAAAAAAAGAAAAGAAAGATATAGTGTGCAATTTGCTGAAAAGAGGGAATTACAGATTTGGCTAAAGATGCTACTACAAGCATCCAAAGATATGCCATAATTATGAAATATATGGCAAATGTGCATATTTAGACGGATATGGAGACGAATGCAGAGATCTCCATCCAAAAATATGCAAAAACCTAAAAGAAGGAAAAAGATGCAGTTTCAACAAAAAATGTTGATATATGCATCCTGCAACCATGAATGAGAGTAAGAAAACTCAGCAAACTGAAAAGAAAAATGAAAGCAAAAAGGAAACAAAACAAGAAACAAAAAAGCAGGCAACGTATATACTGCGCTATGCACCAAAAGCCCCAAGATATGAGGCCTTTCAACCCAAATATGCACATTTAGAGCCCAACTACAATGAATGCATCTATAATGCCAAGGGTTGGTGCAGATATGGGGATATTTGCAGGTATGAACACAAAAATAAATATGAAGGCGAAAGAGCAAATATAATAGAAAAGTTGGATTTTTTAATGGCAGAAATCCTGGAAATGAAGAAAAGAAAATCATATCAGAACAGGACTGAAGCATGGGAGATTCCATATTATTACTAATATTAAATAATGGGGAAGAAACACAAACCATAATAGTGATGAATGCACAGGGTTTAGTCACGAGTAACTCTAAAAGGAAAATAGAATTCTTAGAAGAACTAACCCAAATTGAAAAAATAGATATATTATATATAAATGAAACATGGTATTCCCAAGACACTGGCAGTGATGACCAGATAAAGGGTTTCCAAACTTACAGATCAGACAGAAAATATAGGAATCAAGGGGGAACCGCATTATATGGAAGAGACATAAATCAAGGAAAAGTCTGTGAAAAATACAGCAACGCAGAATGTGAATTGATTGCGGTAGAATTTGAATTTGAAAAACTAGTGAATATTGTAGTTTACAGACCCCCATATACTAAGGAGTTTAATATAATAATAGAAAAAATAGATGATATATGTAGAAACCATAAAGACTCCTATCCGGAGATTTTAACTTTCCTTTCGTGGTTTGGAAAGAACGGATAGAAGAAAGTGGTTGTATGTATACATATAAAAAAGAGAGTAATACTGTAGTAGCGCAGAAGATAAGAGGCAATTTGAAAAGCTTCAAGATGTGCTATTAGAACATAATATGTAACAAATAAACCACATTAAAATAAGAAAGGAAAATGTCCTAGATTTAGTATTTGTGAATGAGGTGAATTATGTTAAAGAAATAATATTGGATAACGGGAATTTCAGACCACAATGTCATAGAATTGATAGTCCATTCTAAAGCAAGTGCACAAAACTTTAGGAAGGATATGGGAAATATAATTTTAATAGTAAGAATATAAAATGGTCAGAAATAAATGAAGAACTGAATAAAGAATGGAAAAATTTATTTGTAAGTGATAATATACAGGTAAGTACGTGCATACTGTACAAAATACTGGAGAAAATTGTTGGAAAATATGTACCGAAAAAAAAACAATAAATAAAAGACATGCATACAAAGAGACAGAAGGATCTTATTTCAGAAAATTAGAAAGTGGAAGAAAAATCTTGCAAAAGAAAAAAATGTGCGGAAAATCATGGAAATAAAATGTAAGATAGAAAATGCAGAACAAAAGTTTATACAATCGAAGGAAAATGAAAAAAGGAACTTAAAAGAGAGGACACTTCAAAATATAAAAAAAAAAAACCAAAGTACTTTACTCCTATGCAAAAAAGATGAATAAAGGGAGATTAGAAATAGGCCCTCTAAGAATTGAAGGGTGGCTAACAAATGAAAAAAAGGAAATATGCAACATATTAGCAGAAAAATATAAGAGTGAGTTCACGGCAAGAATTGCGAATGAGAATAATGAAACAAATAGAGAGAAGAAAATGTTGAATATCTAACGGATATAGATATTAATGAAGCAGATATTGTCAAGGCTATAAACGAAATTAAAATGGATCGGCAGCTGGACCAGATGGAGTTCCAGCAATTTTGTTAAAAAAAAACTGCAAACACTAGCGAAGCCACTTGCAATATTGCCAAGACAAAGTGTAGATATGAGTGAGATATATATTAAACATAAATTAGCTTATATAATCCCTATCTTCAAAAGTGGATCAAGACTAGAGGCAAGCAATTATAGACCTGTTAGTCTAACATCACATATTATGAAAGTGTATGAGAGGGCAATAAAAAAGAAAATAATGAATCATTTGGTTAAAAATAATTTGTTTAATATAGGTCAACACGGTTTTGTGCCTGGAAAAAGTACACAGACCCAACTGATAGCACACTATGAAAACATATACAAAAATATGGTAAATGAAAAAGACACAGATGTGATCTATCTAGATTTTGCAAAGGCTTTTGACAAGGTAGACCATAATATATTAGAGAAAAAAATGAAAAAGCATAACATTGTGAGAAAGATAGGAAAATGGGTAAAAGAATTCCTGCAAAACAGAAAACAGATAGTGGTTGCAAATGACGAGAAATCAGATGAAGCTCAGGTAATATCTAGCATGCCACAAGGTACGGTATTAGCTGCACTGCTGTTTGTTATTATGATTTCAGACATAATCTGTGATGTTGAAAATTCTGTAGTGAGAAGTTTCGCCGATGATACAAGAATAAGTAGAGAAATTACTTGTGATGAAGATAGGAACTCAATACAAAGAGATCTGAACAAAATATATGAATGGGTGGAGATAAATAGGATGGTATCTAACTCCGATAAATTTGAATCAATAAATTATGGAAACAGAGAAGGAATGGTATATGCATACAAGGGACCTAATAACGAGACAATCACAAACAAGGAAGCAATTAAAGACCTTGGTGTAATGTTAAATAGGAATATGTTATGCAACGACCAAATAGCAACAATTGGCTAAATGTAAAGTAAAAATGGGAATGTTATTCAGACACTTTAAAACAAGAAAAGCTGAACACATGATTATGCTTTACAAAACTTTTGTACGTAGTACACTCGAGTACTGCAATGTGATATGGTACCCACACTACCAAAAGGATATTGCGCAAATAGAGAGTGTACAAAGGTCCTATACTGCTAGAATAGAAGAAGTTAAGGACCTTGCCTACTGGGAAAGACTGCAATTTTTAAAATTATACAATCTAGAATGGAGAAGAGAACGCTACATGATAATAAATGCATGGAAGCAAATAGAAGGAATTACTGAAAACATCATGGAGCTAAAAATATCAGAAAGAGCAAGCCGAGGTAGATTAATAGTGCCAAAAAATATACCAGGTAAACTAAGGAAGGCGCACAGGACATTAATCCACTACGCACCAGCATCGATAATGCAGCGACTATTTAATGTGCTGCCAGCTCATCTAAGAAACATATCAGGAGTGAGCGCAGATGTGTTTAAGAATAAGCTCGATAAATACCTAAGATGCATCCCAGACCATCCAAGACTGGAAGATGCAAAATACACTGGAAGATGCATTAGCAACTCTCTGGTAGATATACGAGGTGCCTCATACTGAGGGACCTGGGGGAACCCAAACATAAAATAAGGCAATAAGGTAAGGTAAGGGTTTACTTCGGAACACGAAGGAAGATCCTTCCCATTGAGTCTCTTGTGATACCCACGGGACACTGCGAGATGGTGTATCTCTTTCCTCAATGCAGCTTCCCTTTTTTCGTTTTGCTTACGAAGACTCTCCATCACCGTCATGAGACTAGCCAGGGCTTTTCCCATTTTGTTAGATGGAGGAGCAGAAGACGTAGAGGGCACTGGTTCCTGGGCTGGAACCGACGAAACGGACTCCGATTCGACGTCATCCTCTTCAGTCTCAGGAGCCAAGGTAGACTTCTCTTCTTGACCCTCCGCAAGAAGGTCCTTTTCGGTTTCTTCCGACACCTCTGACATCCTCACATCTAAATGGATGCCCTTCATCGCGTCCGAAACATCCGTTTCTACGGAAATCTGGATACAAGGGATCTCAGGTTGAGGTTGTGGTATAACGGCATCCGCAGTTGCCTTAGGGAACATTTAGGCCCGCATCCATTCATTTGGAAGGTAAGGCCCCGTGGCATTCTTCAGGAAGCCACGAACCCATCTGCACAGCATACTCCGTGCTGCATCCCTTGACTCTGCTGTCTTGGGGTCATCAAAAGCCTCAGTAACCAAGGCTTTGCATACTTTTCAGTCCTGGAGGTCCCAGTACTTGAGAGTTCCCGTGTTGATGGAACAGAGAGAGTGCGCCCTGCACTCTAAATGGCAGCAGAAGTCTTGTTCCTGACGTTGCATAAGAGTCGCAGCCACTTAGGGTGGTCCTCCTGTAAAGAGAGGAAAACTAAATGAGTATATGGTAGTTCATCTCACCTGATAAACTATATAAATATTATTATTAATATTTTGCATTTTTATTGCATATAGCTTAGGACAGACAAGCTAGAAAAGAATTAGGAAAGACACTTACTTGTGTTTCCTGTCCAGCCAATTGCTGTGACCTTCCTCGAAATTAGAGCCTAGGGTTTTCCTACTCAGGAAGCCCAATGGAAGAGTTCTAACCTGTAAGGATATATAAGTGTAACTTAACACTGACTTCCCAAAGGTTTAATAACGAGGGTCATTTGCAACTGATCATCTATCATTATATGGAAAGAAATCTTCCTCTTCTTATATAATATGGTCTCAACAATACACTGTGCATGGACACACATGGTATGTTGGAAAATTAACTACTGTATACTTTATACTATAGTTTTCTGTTTGCAGTATGATCTATACTGCAAATATATTGGTTACTGAATAGTCATATACTATAGTTCTAGCCAGCATGTTGCCGGCAAAGCTAACACCTGGGGCACAGTCAAGCCGGTGCATTACCAGCTGGGGTGGTTGCCGGCAGTTCGCCGACTGCCGGCTGCCGGCTCCCGGCACACTAATCCAGATGGGCTATGCTGGCTAGGATAGCGTCCGGCAGCATCAACCCATTTGGCCGGCGGCTCGCCAGTTATCGGCGGCTCGTCAGCTATCGGCGGCTCACCGGCTATTGGCGGCTTACCGGCTGCCGGTGCACTAGTCCAGCCGGCGCCTAGCCGGATAGGGTAGGTTAGTACCTGGCGGCACTAGCCGATAGAGAGAGAGAAAGCAAGGAGTGAAGGGTGCCTTATTGATTGTGTATCAACAGTAAATAAGGATGTAAGAGCTCAGTCTTACTACCTTCCTCCTGAATGAAGGTTCAAATGGAAGGGGAGAATGTATCATTCAGGCTTCCACCCACACACAAACCATTGCCGGTCTCTGTCAGCCACAGGTCTTTGAATGCTAGTCCAAGAGAGGGCTGAAGAACACTCTACAGTAAAGGGTTCTCCTGCCGGCAGCCGGCCCAGCCAGCACAGCTTTCCCGGAGCATTGCGTCCATAAAGGAAATCTGAGCGACCAAGCCACTACAAGCAGAAGCCCCGGCCGGCCCCACAACCTGCCGGCAAGCGAGGAGATTGTAGGACAACGGCCACAGGGTTGCGATGGCTAGGCCATCACTGAAGGACAGCCGGGGGTGGGGGGGAGGGTGGAGGGGGGAAGGGTCCTGTATGAGTTGTGAAAGGAGCCGGTAGGGTTGCCGGTCCATCCACACCTTTAAGAAACTCTGTTTTAGTATCGGCGCCATCCTAGGCGACAGGAGAATATCTATTCCCATGCCTAGGGTTTGCCAATACAGTTAATGGGCTGGCAGCAAGCTTGCCGCTTACTCTCAACAAGAGAGAAACAGATTTCCAGTGCCAGCAGAAGAATATCTATTCTCCAGCCTAGGGTCTCTGCGAGCACAGGACTAGTCTACTAGACCTCAGGGAGAAGGTGGTGGCATCCTACAACTACTTCAGGTGCGGCCTTTGGAGGTGTAGCCTCCAATGCTGGCAGCCTAGTCCGACAGGGGAATGATTATTCACCCTGCTGGCCGGCTGCTGGCACATGACTATATACTCTGAGGTTCTGACCGAAACCCAAAACCTGCTATCTGTGGCTAAGGGAAGGGACAGAAAACCTTAGCCTAGTCCTGACTGAATGAAAACTCGAGGCATGACCAACTAGGGTTGTAGCCTAAGGCTACACTCAGAGGGAGGGAGGGATTACCCTTAAATCTCCACTGGAGACGAGTATCGGTTTATATAATAATTCTAGGAGATATCTATATCTGACTGAATTGATAAAACGATACACGCAGGTAACCGGGGAACATGTATGAAAGTATATTAAAGCCACTAGGCTAATAGCATAGTGGCGGGCGAGAATCGACTACCATAATCACCGAAACTCTCTCGTACACGATCTCAGAAGAAGAAAATTTATATGCAATCAATATATCTTACATGTATAAATTGCCTAAATAGCTTCATTTAAATTTAATAACACTAGGAATGTCTATTATATCATGTATGAAAGTACACTAAAATGCCTCGGCTAGGAAGCCTAACGTGAACAAGGTTCAGTTGCCTAAATCGCCAAAATTATTACGAATACAATCGGCATAATATAATTAACTCCTAGTAATGAAGACTGAATAGCTATAGTTAATCATGCGATTTATACCGGGAAAGTCGTTCTGGTTAACTAAATAACTCATGGGTTACGAACGACAGCGCCCATGACGCCTCCGGTTCAGGCAACAGCTCTTCCACTTAATTAAATGTAATCTCACTGTGAGGCAAGAGCTAGAATTTATACAATGTAAAGATCATATACTCAACATTCCAGTGGTAGAAGAGGCTGGAGATTGCATGATAAATCCAACGAGATAAGCGTAAACGTGAGAGGGAACCGGAAAATCACCGAGTTAGTAGCGCTACACTTAAAGGAATGAAACATGGCGGCGACGATGGCGCCATCTAGATATTCAAGGTAGTAACGGGGGAAGGGTACCTTGATAACGACTCCCCTTCTATTTTTGTCATTTTCTCCCTCGAAGCAAAAACGCTATTCGGGGTGAAGATTGCTATGTGTCGTATCAAGATATACGTCCCCTGATATTATGCGATATCCTTAAGAGAAATTTTAAGGATATTCGCGCCAGGAGTTAGAATCCTGGAGACCTATATGTAAATTCTCTGTGAATATCTCTGAGGTTAAATATACCCTAGAAAGCTACTTAAAGGAACCTTCCATCAGGACGACATGGCCTTAGCCCAAATATATATATATATATATATATATATATATATATATATATATATATATATATATATATATATATATATATATATATATATATATATATATATATATATATTCCCAGCCAGTCTTAAGCTCTTGTCTTTGTGTGATTTTGCCTGGGGCTCTGATCCCGAGGTCGTTAAGAGAATCCAGAAATTAATGTATCAAAAATATATATGGCTTATTTGAATATGAAATACACGTCTAAATGTGCAAAATTTATCCTTAATCGAAAGCCAAGTAACAAACTACCAATTAGCTACGATGGTGAAGATGGGTTGATTTCAATTCTAAGTACAAAACACCTGAATTCGACAAGTATAAGTACAAAAAAATTGTCATTGATTTTTATATTTCTTCGTGGCCAAGTGGTTTAGTCACTGTCTATACAAGCTTGCCGATCAGGGTTCGATTCCCGGCCGGTCACAAGCTCTTGTCTTTGTGTGATTTCACCTGGGGCTCTGATCCCGAGGTCGTTAAGAGAATCCAGACACAAATGTATCAAAAATATATATGGCTTATTTGAATA
>NC_090744.1:14815154-14832654 GCF_036898095.1 Palaemon carinicauda | reverse complement strand
TGGCCAGAGAGTAATGCATTGGATTCCTCTCTCTGGTCACGGCTTATTTTTTCTTTGCCTACACTTACACAGAATAGTCTGGCCTATTCTTTACATATTCTCGTCTTTCCTCATACACCTGATAACAATGAGATACTTAACACTTCTTCATCCAAGGGGTTAATTACTGTACTGCAATTTGTTCAGTGTACTTTCCTCTTGGTAAGAGTAGAAGAGACTCTTTAGCTATGGTAAGCTGCTCTTCGAGGAGAAGGACA
This sequence comes from Palaemon carinicauda, assembly GCF_036898095.1. Lineage (NCBI taxonomy): Eukaryota > Metazoa > Arthropoda > Malacostraca > Decapoda > Palaemonidae > Palaemon > Palaemon carinicauda. Next base: position 14,832,397 of record NC_090744.1, on the reverse strand, counting down.
CTCCAAAATTAAACCATTGTTCTCTAGTCTTGGGTAGTGCCATAGCCTCTGTACCATGGTCTTTCACTGTCTTGGGTTATAGTTGTCTTGCTTGAGGGTACACTCGGGCACACTATTCTATCTTATTATTTTCTTTTCTTCCTCTTGTTTTTTTGAAATGGTGTGTTAGGCAGGCTTAATAGAAGGACCATGGATGCCTGTTGGTTTATCAAGAGGTTATCTTTTCCTTTCTCTGACTCTTTTTCTTCTCAAAATCATCCTTACTGTCCTCCCTTCAGTTGAAGTGGCTATCCTGGAGGGTATTTAGCCTTGCATAGTATATCGGGTCCTCCATGTTGACCAGTTTTTCTGACTTTTTACTATAGTCTATGGGTATCATCAATCACTTTATTTATAATTCTGTACATATTGTTTTTTTTATAATTCTTGTTAATCTAGTTTTTAAGTATGATGTCTCTTTTTTATTTCTATTAATTTTTATGCTGTCTGGAGACATTGAGCGAAATCCGGGACCAGTACGTCCTAGATTTCGTCAATGTCGTCTTCTGTATTGCAATATTCGTGGTCTTCATGCAAATATCCAAGACCTTACAGTTGCATCCAGACAGTATGATATTCTTTTGTGCTCAGAAACTTTGGTTTCTAATATGAGGCACTCATCTGAGCTCCTTATAAGTGGTTTTAAGAAGCCAATAATGTTGAAACGTGATGCCATCCCTAGGGCCAGGGGTGTAAGATATTGATGCTTAGGTAGGAAGTTCTATTAACCATAATAATTACCTGGAACATAGATGAATAATTGTTAGTAATTATTTCTCAGCTGATCCCATCTGATGTCGTCGAATGTGGCTTGATGGGTAATAATACGTTGGTATTCTAAAAGATACCTTTAATGTATAAAAGATTACATTGTAAACTTCACTCTGTGACAGCTGACTCCCAAGTGCATATGGAGCGTCTTACACAATCTCATAAACCAAAACATTGCTAAACAAAAGAGCATCGCTCTGAAAAGACTTAAATCCTACTCCAGCACAAATCATAAAGAATCACATCTTATCTGAGGTAACCAACAAACGTTTGAATTCTAATACCAAAACAAATCATTACTCTTATGTATAAAGCATAACATGTCTTATTCATGCAATATGATGCAATGTTGTGCAATACCTGAAACACTTGAAATAATATAGTACATTGTTACAATAATACATAACAAGGGGAATGGCGGTTTATATTAGGACCGAGTACCCTGCTTCTCATAAGTCCTGCTATCAATGTGGATGTCATGAGATTTAGGTAATAAAAGTATGTGGCAGGCATAACAACTTTTATTTGTGTTCGATCTACAGGAATCCATACATGGATGATTCTATCTTCGATTGTCTTCTTACTATTATGGCTAAGATACAAGAAGATGATAGAAAGGCTTCTTTTGTTTTTGTTGGTGATTTTAATGCTCACCATAGAGAGTGGTTAAGTTCTATCTCTCCTACCGATCGCCATGGCTTAAGAGCCCTTAGACTTTGCCTCTGAATCAGGCTGTGAGCAAATCATGAATGAAGCTACTCACAGGTCTGGTAATTGCTTGGACCTCGTATACATTGACTCCCCTAGCGTTATAACTAGTAAGGTTGGTTCTCTAGTCGGGACATCTGATCATGCCTTGATTTCATTATTAGTGAAGACTGAGCAGCCTGTCCCAGATATATCATATTCTTATAAAATTTATATGAAATCCCAAGCAGACTGGAATGGGATTTTGCATGATCTTTTGTGCTTGAATTGGTCACAATTATATAATAGTGTAGATCCTGTTGTCCCTTTGAATGAGAATCTAGTCAACATAATCGATAGGCGTATCCCTTCTCGTGTGCTAAGGTAACGAGTGAAAGACAAACCGTGGTTCAATGATGATTGTAGACGTGCTTATTTGGAGAAGCAGGAGGCCTATCACCTTTGGAAGGGTAACAGATCAGATTTGACCCGGAACAACTATACTCAGCTTTGAGCTTTTGCTCAGAGAGTTTATGCCTCAACTGAAAAGGAGTACAATTTAACCATAAAAAAAACTCTTTCTGGTACAACTCAGGAACATAAATGGTGGTCTACCCTTAAATCTGTACATTTTGGTGTAGATGCAACAGTTCCTCCTTTACTTAAACCAGATGGCTCAGTCACGCACTGTCCAAAGGAAAAGGCAACCATGTTGGCAGATGTTTTTGACAGTAAACAGAGTAATGAAAAACTTGAACTTCCTCATTCCTTTTTTTCCTGAGGCTAAACTAACTAGTTTAGCTTTTCTATCTCGTGAGATTAAAGCTCTGTTGATGGACCTTGATGCTTATAGAGGTGTAGACCCAAATGGTATTTTTCCTTTGTTTTTTATAAAGACAGCAGATTTCTTAGCTCCAAAGTTATCTGTTATTTTGCGCAAGTTACCAAGAAGAGGAGCTTTTAGTACTTGTTGGAGAATTGGTAATGTTACTCCTCTATGTAAATGTGTTTGTCGTAGCTCAAGTCCCACTGATTACCGCCCAATTTCCATAACTCCCATATTATCTAAAGTTTTTGAACGTCTTCTGGCAAAACGTCTTAATAGGTTTGCTGAAGGTAATCATCTACTCCCTAGTTTGCAATTTGGTTTTCATAAAGGCCTTGGGGCATGTGATGCTCTTCTTACAATATCCAATGCTATACAGAAGTCCCTTGATTGTGGTCAGGATGTGCGTATGATTGGCCTTGATTTTAGTACTGCCTTTGGCCGTGTAAATCATGAGGCCCTTGTTTTCAAACTAAAACAGTTGGGAGTGGGTGAGTCGTTTCTTGGCGTTATTATTGATTTTTTAAGTAATAGATCTCAAAGAGTTGTTGTTGACGAGTGAGTATAGGAATGTGATATCCGGTGTTCCACAGGGCAGTGTTCTTGGCCCATTACTTTTCATACTGTATACACATGACATGTGGTTTGGCCTAGAAAACAAGCTTGTTGCATATGCAGATGATGCTACTCTCTTTACATCAATTCCATCCCCTGAATGTAGATCTGGTGTTGGTGAATCCCTTGATAGAGATTTAGCTAAAATTAGTGCATGGTGCAAATTATGGGGTATGAAGTGGAATCCTAACAAAACTCAAAGTATGATTGTAAGTAGGTGAAGGACAGTGGCTCCTCAACATCCGGATCTCAGTATTGATAATGTTTCTTTAAATTTGTATGCCTCTTTAAAAAATTTTAGGTGTGATTCTCGACAGCAAATTTACTTTTGAGAAACATTTAAGGTCTGTGTCAACTTCAATTGCTCAAAAAATTGGCCTATTGAGAAAGTCTTTTAAGATTTTTGGTGATCAATCTATTATGAAGAAGTGTTTTAATTCTTTCATTCTACCTTGTTTTGAGTATTGTTCTCCAGTCTGGTCTTCAGCTGCTGATTCTCATCTTAATTTGTTGGACAGAAACTTCCGGTCTATTAAATTTCTTATTCCTGATCTAGATATTAATCTTTGGCACCGCCGTTCAATTAGTTCATTATGCATGTTGCATATGAGTTTTCATAACTCTGACCATCCTTTACATTCAGATCTCCCTGGAAAATTCTATCCTGTTCGTAATACTGAGGCTCAATACTACACAGTATTCTAGAAGTTTTATTCCAGCTGTTACCAAGTTGTCTAATGATCTTCCTAATTGGGTAGTTGAATCAGTAGAACTTCAAAAGTTCAAAGTTGGAGCAAATGCTTTTTTGTTGACCAGGTGGACATGAGTCTTTTTATACTTTATATATGACATATTTGTTTTTGACGTTGTTAATTGTTTATATATGATATATCTGTTTTGACGTTGTTGCCTTTTTTAGAATGATTTATTGTTAATTTGTTCTCTTCATTTATTTATTTCCTCATTTCCTTTCCTCACTGGGCTATTTTTCCCTATTGGGGGCCCTGGGCTTATAGCATCTTGCATTTCCAACTAGGGTTGTAGCTTGGATAATAATAATAATAGTAATAATAATAATAATAATAATAATAATAATAATAATAATAATAATAATAATAATACACCAGCCATGCTCCTCAGACACTTCATCTCAAACACATTAAATATCTGTCTCTCCGTCACTTTCATTCCCCACAACTCTGATCCATACATCACAGTTGGTACAATCACTTTCTCATACAGAACTCTCTTTACTTTCATGCCAAACCCTTTATTTTTTACCACTCCACTCACTGCCACCAACACATTGCATCCTTCATTCCCTCTCTGACATACATCTGCTTCCATTCCATCATTAGCTAAAACAACCGACCCAAAGTACTTAAACTGATCTACTTCCTTAATTAACTCTCCATTCAACTTGACATCCAACTTTGCACCTTCTCGTGAATTTCACAACCTTACTCTTACCCACATTAACTCTCAACTTCCTTCTATCACATACCCTTCCAAACTCTGTCACTAATCGATCAAGCTCCTCTTCTGCCTCTGCAATTAGTACAGTATCATCCGCAAACAACAACTCGTGGCTATCAGTTTCAATCCTCGACCAAACACTCGAGCTTTCACCTCTCTCACCACGCCAAGAACCAGACTACATAAGCATTGAATATGCTAACCCTAAATGACATGAGCTTGAATTCATGGTATAATACCTAAATTTCGATGGAAATATTTCCGAGGTATACTGAATCCCATAAGAGGTGCTTAAACGACATTAGTGGAAAGAAAAGAGGCTGTAAGATGCAGCGTTGGTGAAATATTGCTAAATTTCTCACTGATTACATATTTTGCACATACAAGCAAATCTCTATCTTCCTAACTGCTAAACATAGTATTTTAAAAGGTGTTGCTTAGTGATTTTAGGGTTCTTTGAGAAAAATCACACCCGGGTTCCTGTGCTGACATCTATGGACTGTGGCGGACTGATTAAATCCTATCTAGTGGCTTATATAGTAGCTAGGTTGCCACTCCTCTATAGTTTTCCTTACACTATACCCTATTGTGTCTCCCATGCTCTGATACTAAATCGCGTACTTGGCAGTAAGTGTACTATGGTAGGTCATAGCCAGGATAGAGAGGGATATAAGTCATGCAGCTAGGCTCAAAAGATTTGCCAGAACAGAAAGGCTAGTTACCTAGTATCTACGTTATATATATATATATATATATATATATATATATATATATATATATATATATATATAATTATATATTTATATATATATATATATATATATATATATATATATATATATATATATATATATATATATATATATATATATATATATATATATATATATATATATATATCATCTTTGTCAGCCATTACTAGTCCACTACTGATCAAAGGCCTCAAACCTCTCCTTCTACTTGCATTTGTTTATGGTATTTCAACATCAGTCTATCCCCACAAACTCTCTTAATTCGGCACTCCATAGTCCTCTCTTTCTTCCCTTGCTTCTTTTGCAATCTTTAGGGACCCATTCTGTTATTCTTAATGTTCATCTATTGTCTGTCATTTTCATTATATATCCTGCCCAAGTTCATTGCAATTTTTTTTTGCATGGTGTTAGAATATTCTCTACTTTGTTTGCTCTCGTATCCATGTTGCTTTTTTTCTGTCTCTTAGTTTTATTCCCATCATTATTATTTCCATAGCTCTTTGAGTTGTAAGTACCTTATGTTTTAAGGCTTTTGTAAGGCTCTAAGGTTCTGATGCAAAAGTTGATACTGATTAAATGCTTTTAATTTATGAGAAAGTGGCATATAATTTTCATACTATCAATTTGTTTATCAAATGCTCTTCACCCCATGCTTCGCCCCCCACCCCCTTTTTTCTTTTTTTAATTTCGGTATCGTGCCCTGGAGAAACACTCATTGTCTGTCCTAGGCACGTATATTCATTAACAATCTCAAGAGGTTCGTCCATAAGTCATATTTTCATGTCTGCATTTTCATTGCACATTATCTTAGTTCTACTCATATTCATTTTCAGTCCTTCAATTATGGTTTCTCTATTCAAGTGTTCTATTACCTTTTGTAATCCCCCCATGATTCAGTAAACGAAATTATGCCCTCTACAAATCTTATGTTGTTAACCCTTTTGCGCTTATGCCCTTACAAATGTCGGGGTGAAGTACCCTTAGCCGAAAAATTACGTTCTAAAACAAAAGTTTTTTTATTTTTTTAAATAACTACGTCCAGACTTTGAGAGATTAAGGCTTCTGAATTGTTGTTGTTGTTGGTGTATTAAAGCCAACACTTCTTGTTGGCACGGGCCTTTTTATTGTTAGGCCCGTAGGTATTCAAACACAAAAAATAGGTACAAAATTAAAAGATTGCCCAGCCTTACTGCTGGACACGGGCTTTTGTGTAGCAGCCCGTAGTATTTATTGCCCTAAGTAGGCAATAGTGTCACAGCAGTACCAGTCTCTCATGTCTGGATTTGCAGCCGCTCAGCTCCTTGAGCGTAGCTGCAGGTGCGACCGCTCAGCCCCTTGAGCGTGGTTGCCAGTGTGGTCGCTCAGCACCAAGAGCACGACCTTGCGGACCAAAAAGCAGGACCATTTGGAGCCGAAATGAAAGGTTTTAGTAGTAGGTAAAAGTGTTGATAGCAGTAAGTCCCAGTAAGTAGGAGAGACTGGGAGAGGAGGGAAGAATTTGAGTAGTAGGAAAAAGTGGCAGTTTTAAGCATAGATGCCTATCTCTGCACCGGGGAGGGTGAAACTAAGGGACTGAGGAGGGAATGAATTACAGAGGAGGGAGTCTTAGCAAGGGAGCAGACTTTGACTAGTAGTTGCAGTACTAGGGGGATCAAGGTATCCACTGGCAGGGCCTCTGCCAGGGATAAGATGGCAGATATTGCTGGGGGTTGGGGAGGAGATTTCACAGCACTGGAGGTTGGCTCTTCAGCTGGGCTAACAACAGCGCTGGGTTCTTGGTCCGTGGCTGCAGTAGGGGCTCCTGGAGGAGGAGTCTCGGATTGTCGTCTGGGAGGCCTGGTTCGCTGAATCCGCTGGGGTTTCGGTGCCTGCCTTGGTGCAGCCTCAGGTTTGTTTGGTGTCTGCCTTGGTGCAGCCTCAGGTTTGGTCGGTGGGGCTGCCAGTGGGGTTGGTAGCCTCTTCAAGAATTCAGGACAATTCTTGTTCCATGCATGGTGAGGTCCCGCACAATTGGGACATTTTGCCTGGGTTTTTGTCCCATTCTGATGTGTATTAATGCAGTCCTGTGTGGGATGGCGGTGGCTGCAGACTCCGCACATTGTAGGGTTCCTGCACTCTTCTTTGTGGTGCCCATAGCGCTGGCAGTTGTAACAGCGCAGTGGTTCTCGCTTTGGACTTCTGATGGGAAACTTTCCCCAGAGGCCCAAATCCAGTGCTTTAGGGACTTGCCCAATAAAGGTGACTGTTACTTCCTTGGTGGGAAGTTTGCGGTGGTCCAGCTTCCTCTCTGCTTTTGCAACATTGCTGCAGTCGGTGACGAATGACAGTGGCATGTCTACAGGAAACCGATAGATCACTGCCTGTCTGAGTCTCTTCTCGGGGTCCAGGAGGGTCAGGGAGGTTTCCTGTTGGAGGATGTTGACACTGGCAAGGTCCTTCGGGGATATGATTAAATCCCCTTTTAGGTTGGCCCTGGCTGTGATCTTGATGCCAGGGTTGGCGATGGCAATAGCAGCAACTGCTGCATATGACGGTGAGCCTTCTACAGCTGCCATCTTGAATTTGACAAGCTGTTTGGGTTGGCTGACAGGTGGTTGTGGTCCCTCAGCAGCGGCCAAGTTTAGGTCCAAGCTTGGGTCATTTTCAGTGATTGCCTGAGCCTCCATTAGGAGCTGTGAGAGGCATGGAGTGCAGTTGCAATCCTCAGGGTGCAGTTCTGCTAGTTGCGGTGCAGTCAGGTCTAGAGCCGTGGTTGAAACGTTGGTCTCAGGTTCCGGAGTTGCGGTGAGTGGAGCGTCCTCTGCTTCCATCTTTTCAGGTGTCTTCTGGACAGCTGGTGCTGGAGATGGAGTGGGTGGCTCTGGGATAGGTGAGTCTTCGTAGTCCTTAGCTGGTTTGGCATGAGTGGGGGAGCTGTGGCCTACAGTGTTGCTCCAGATAGCATACACACATGACTGGCAGTCACAGTCCCGTTCAAAGGGGAGAGAGTTACTGCAACTGGGTGCAGAGACTGTCTCTTTATACCGTGCTTGCACCCGGTATTTCCTCTGAAAAATGTCTGGATAAGGAGGCTGTGGAGGGTAGGATGGTATATCCATATATCCTGGCCTGTGCTTCCTTTGTAGGAAGTGGTAGATGCTCTCAAGTATCAGGGTATAGCACTGAAAACAGCTGCATGTTTTCCTGTGGGAGAGCACCGTTGGGTCCCTTATTTTGAACCCTATGTGGTCTGCTAGCTGCTGCCTGTAGTTTTGGTACCTCTGGCAGCGATTGCACTTGCAGTGCTGAGCCCCATTCTTGCAGGGATTGATCCAAGTGGGGTACAAACTCCTTCTGTAGGTGCGGAGACTGTCATGCCCATCATCAGCCATACTGGATGGAATTGAGCTAGTCACTAAGGTCAACAACAGTTATTTAATTTAGCAAAAAAGCCAAAGTAAATAACTGGATTCTTACTTATATGCGGCCTCTTCAACCAAAGTTGAGAGGTCCTAGTGACTGTGTGGATAAAAGTCCACCCATCCAGGTGTTGCCAAGTCCGGTGCTGCTGAACTTAGAAGGCTGGAGAGCTCTTGTCGGCGCGAGAGCTGGGCCGAGGCTTCTGAATTGTTTCATCATATTGGGATAAGAGGCTTCTGAATTGTTTCATCATATTGGGATAAGATTGGACTTTTTATCAATGTAAAGAAACATAGCTGGTATGGTAAAAGATAATAAAAATGTTGTGTTGAACATGTATTAAAGAAGTGAATAATTTTTTTTTAAAAATTCATTATAATAGAATAATCTTTTTTGACGAATTTTCATAATCTGTAAATTGTGTAGAATTGTAGATCTTTCACGGAGATGCAGCCTTTTTCCAATATATGTATCAGTAAGTGAGGTGTAAATGAATAGAAAAAAAAAAATAGCTTCTCATTTTCGGAGCAAATTTCAGTTTCAGAATAAATAAAAAAAAATAAGTATTGTTGAAAGAATACTGAGCAATTTACTGTTATATAACAAATACCATTTTATGTATAAAAGCATTAATGCTTTTATATTGTTCCATATACCATATATAAGGACAAAGAATAATATTTCTAATCATGTTTGAGACATACATATAGCAGATTATTGCATACGCACAAACCCGCGTAGAAAAATATCTCTACGAGAGTGTAAAAAAAAAAAAAAAGAACAAAAAAAAATGTCACATTGGAAATCAGCATAGACCTGCCACGCATGCGCTTCTACTACTCGTTTTCTTTTCGTCTCCACTTGTCCCTCAACCATCTGCCCATTCGTAGTGTGTTTCGTGTTCCTTGCGTGACGCGCGTATTTACACCGAATTTCCCCCGAAAATAAGTTACGTACGACGTGGCAATTTGTGTCATTGGATCACATACGGCATTAAATAACTTCACTTGTCATTGCGTCATCGAATTACAAGACGGTTAAGGTATTCTCCGTTACTATTAATTTCCTACATTTTCCCAATCTAAATTCTTAAAAACTCATTCTAAGCATGCTGTGAATATTTTGAATAATTTAGGAGAGATGAGATCTCCCTTCCTAACTTCCTTCTCAATCGGCATTTTCTCACTACCTTTATGTAGTTTTAGGATGAATGTACTTCATTTATAGATATTTTCAAGTGTTCTAACATAAGATTCATCTATTCCTTGTCTTTGAAGGGCTTTCATTACTGCTGTGGTTTTGGCAGAATCAAAAGCTTTCTCATTGTTTATAAATGCCATACATAATGGTTTGGCATACTCTATTGATTTTTCCATTAGTTGGTTAATGACATAGATATGGTCAGTTGTTGAATACCCACATCTAAAGCCTACTTACTCTCATAGCAGATTAAAGTCTAACAGTATTTTTATTCGGCCTAATATGATCTTTGTAAATAATCTTTATATTACGAAAAGTAAACTTATCGTCGGTAATTTTTCAGTTGTTTTTTATCTCCCTTTTTGTGAATCAGTATAATGATAAAGTTTTTCCAAGCTGTAGGCATGACACATTTTATTGTAGACATTTGGTGTAGAGTTCAGGAGGTTTTGCTAATATGAAATCTCTTCTATTTACTATTAAATTAATTGTTAGACCATCTTCTCCTGCTGCTTTGCCTGTTTTCATACCTTTTAATGCTTTCTTTACTTTTCCCACTGTTACTCTTGGTACCGGGTCAGATGTTTCATTATTTCTATCGGTGAAGATATATTTTATATTGTAAATACAATGTCCTACAGCATTTTTACTCTACGAATTCCCTATTTTTCACCTATACATATTTTCCTGTTATTTCATTGTAAATGTTATTTATATTATCGTGTGCAGAATCATATCTTCTTTTTATTTATGTATCTCATCATTGCATGTTAATGCTGGGCCTTGCTATTTGTAATGCCCAGCATATTTTACCTGTCTTCGGCGGTCAGTCACCTGCCCAAGTGGGCCTTGCTACTTATCCGTCCGCAGACCCCTATGTCAATCACCTGTTCGGAGAATAAAGCATCAGTCGGCTATGATCTGTCATTTGCCCCTCACAATATCACTATTGTATAGTATTGTATAGAAATCCTCTGCAATTTTACTTACTAAAGATCTATTGTTGATAACATTTCTATTTTAATAATTTAAAGCAAACACCTGTTGGACCCTGTTCCAATTATTCTTTTCATCAATTTGAAGCTTCTTCCTTTTTTTAGAATTCCTCAATTTTGGATTTTCGTTTGTCTATTTTTTTTTCTGTTAAATCTATTTCATCTCTCTTGAATGTTACCCTCATTTCCAATATTTTCTTCATTAGGTTTATGGTCTTTTCCGATCGTTTTAAGTTTCCATATCATGTAGCTAAGAGTATATTTTTTTTATTGCTGAAGTAAACTCTATAGAGTTTTCTTTTATTACAGGAGTGTATATTTTCTTTCTAAAAATCAATTTTTCTCTTTCATTCCTTATATATCTACACAAATTTTGCTTCTCACCATTTTATGATCGCTTGTCTTTAACTTTTTAAAAAATTTTATATATCCATCTTAAATGACCTTTTCACTGAGAATAAAATCTATTTCATCTGGGCTTCTCCATATTAATTTTCCATGTTCCTTTTTATCAAAGGTGTTTATGATTTAAGTGTGTTTTTTACCAAATTCTACAAGCATTTGTCCTCTGTCATTCCTTATGTCTACTCCTAATTTACCTACAGTTGATTCTCTTCTCTTCATTTGATCTACTTTACCCTTAAAATCGCTGAAAACAAATGTAAATTGAGTTTTTTTTTTTTCATAAATATCTCCAGATCTTCCTCTGTATAGGATGTTGTTGGCTCATACGTTTGATTGATCTAATTTGGTTTGATAATTAATCCTGCAATTATATCAATAGTAGGCCTACTACAAAATTCTTCCGTTACCGGTCTTAACTTTATAGGAGATTCCCAAATTCTCGAAACTTCACTCAGTCCAATTATATCCCATGTATATATATATATATATATATACATATATATATATATATATATATGTGTATTTATATATACTGTATATATATATATATATATACATATAAATGTGTGTATACATACATACATATATATATATATATATATACGAGGCCTGTCGGAAAAGTATCCGACCTTAATCCGGAAAAAATAATTTACATACCTGACAGGATTTGGACCCTAATCCCCTTCAAAGTAGGCCCCTTGTGCTTGCACACACTTAGTCCACCGATCCATCCACTGCTGGAAACACCTCTGGAAGTCTTCTTTTGGAATGGTGTTCATCTTCGCCGTCGCGTTCCGCATTATCTCTTCTCTAGTCTCAAAACGGCGTCTTCAATTTTGGAAACAACCAGAAGTCGCAAGGAGCCATGTCTGGAGAGTAGGGAGGTTGGGGAACGACTGGAATTCCATGTTTGGCCAAGAAATGTTGGATCAATTGGGATGAGTGTGCGGGGGCGTTGTCGTGATGCAGTTGCCAATTTTTCGCCCTCCACATGTCTGGCCTTTTGCGCCGAACTGTGTCACGGAGACGACGGAGAACATCTTGATAGTACTCCTTTGTCACTGTTTGTCCTCCCGGTGCGTATTCGTGATGTACAATTCCACAGATATCAAAGAAGACAGTAAGCATCACCTTCATTTTGCTTGGCACCTGTCGCGCTTTTTTCGGCCTTGGAGACTCGGGATGCTTCCATTGCGACGACTGTCTTTTTGTTTCTGGGTCGTACCCGTACACCCATGACTCATCTCCAGTTATCACGGTGTTCAGAAACTGAGGATCAGTGTTGGCAGTGTCCAGGAGGTTCTTTGCAACTTGACAACGGAGGTCCTTTTGTTCCGGCGACAACAACCTGGGCACAAATTCCGCCGCCACTCTGTGCATGTTCAAATCATCACGCAAAATTGCATGTGCGGAATCTTTACTCACTCCAACCTCTTGGGCAATCTCCCGCACGGTCGAACGACGATCTGCCATCACCAAGTTTTGCACCCTCTCAACAACAGCTGCACTCCGAGCAGTTTGGGACCTGCCAGAACGCGGGTCACTCTCTGCTGATACGCGGCCACTTTTGAACCGGTTGAACCACTCCTTAATTTGTGTTACACCCATCGCATCTTCTCCAAACACCTGCTGAATCTTACGAATTGTTTCGCTTTGAGAATCACCAAGCTTTTGACAAAATTTGATGCAGTATCTTTGCTCAACACGTTCAGTCATCTTGAGAGAATCGGTAATCCGACAGACACGTTGTGTAGCACCTCACTCAGCGACCGACAGACAGCAACTGACACGCTGGATGGTGGTGAAAAAATTCACGAATGCGCATAAAGGTGTCTTCCTTCACTGTGCCAAGTGGCACCGCGCTATTGTCTCTAGTTCGCACGTGAAAAATAAAGGTCGGATACTTTTCCGACAGGCCTCGTATATATATATATATATATATATTTATATATATATATATATATATATAAGAACATATATATATATATATATATATATTTATTTATATATATATATATATACATATATATATATATATACATATATATATATATATATATAAATATATATATATATATATATATAAATGTGTGTATACATACATACATATATATATATATAAATATATATATATATATATATATACATATATATATATATATATATATATCTATCCATCTATCTACCTATATATGTATATATATACATATACATATATACATATATATATATATATATATCTGATAATTTGGCGAATTTATACTTATATCTATATATATATATATATATATGTACATATATATATATATATATAATATATATATATATATATATATATGTGTATATTTATATATATATACCTATCTATCTATCTATCTATCTATAGATGTATATATATACACATATATATATAGATATATATACATGATAATCTGGCGCATTTATACTTGTCTTACATATATATTCATACAAGTCATAAATACTTCCTAATATCAGATTTTCTCTACCTCGTGATCAGAGACCCAAGGAGGAATCAACTAACTTCATGAAAATAGCTTCTGGTCAGCCAGGGTATCAAAACATGGCCCAAGAAACTGAAGTTCCAGTGACAAAACACTCAGCCACTGGAACCTCAGTTTCTTGGGCTCGGGTTCCATTCACTGGCCGACCAAAAGCTACTATCATAAAGTTGATTCTTCTTGGGTCCCTGATCCATAGGTAGATAGAATCCGATATTAAGAGGTGTTTATGGCTTATACATACACAAAGGAAGGAGTAGCTCGGGATTACCAGAAGGTTAAAGCCTCCGGTTTTGCAACTATACAAAACACCCTGCGCAGTCTTTCGTGGGGTTTCCGCGCTTCAAGGTGGAACAGTTCGACGACTGGCTGAAAGGTCGTCAGATAGCCACTTCCTCTGCGTTACGTGAACTGTTGCTCCTTGAGGAGTTTAAGTAGGCCTGTAGCAGGGAGTTGAGAGTTCATCTGGAGGAGGTAAAAAGCGGTAATTTTATGTAAAAAAACTTTGAATAATCAAACATCTTGCTCTCCAAAATATTGGTAGGAGAGGGGAAACCTCCTCGGCGACTCCCCGTATCCCTAAGAATGGTAATATTAATTCTAATTCTTTTTCAGGTGATAGGGATGTGGATAGAGTCCAAGGAGGTCCTACTCCCCCTAAAACTTTTGCTAATAGAGACTTCCTAGGTGAGGGAAATAACAGGTATAATGGGAATAGAAGCTCAGGCCATAAATGAAGCTGTTTTTGGTGCAACAAGCCCGGGAATTTCCAAAACCAACCAGTGCTCGTAGGATGTACCTACAGCGCAATAATCAAAGTCCTGTTGCCTTGGTTAATGAAAAGTTAGAGGTTAGTAGCAGTAGTCCTGTAGGCAGACCTTAGTAAATGAGAGTAATATAGTAAATAGTAGTAAGTCTAATGTTCCTAATCCCCAATTATGACTCAAGTACGACAAATATGTGTGGCCTGGAAAGCTGATTTTTGAGTCTCGTGTTGCCCAGGTGAAGTTTTTTAGGGCCACTAGTTTTGCTAGGTCGTTAGTCATGAATAGGACTCTAATTGGTTTTGAAAATATACTGGAAATTTTGTATTGTTGGGAGGTTTCCGGATTAAGTTGTGTCCGCTCCTTTGGTAAATGTCCGTAGGTCTTTTCCAAGATATGATCGCGTCACTGAGTTGGCTGTGGTGGATAGTCTACCTATTCCGGGTATTGATGGTATCCTTTGGAAATGATATGCTGGATAGTGAAGGACGGGAGCTGTTTCCTATATTATCTGTAAATGCTAGTCCCGTGGCTGTAATGACTCAGTCTGCAGCAAAAGCATCTAATTTACTTGATGTCGAGAGTGATGATGACTTGATGTTAAGTAGTGTAGAGTTGGATGTTTTAAGGCCCGGGCCAGTAGAGAGTAGTTGTAATGATGTAGTTAATATGAAACTGATTGAGACAGAGCTGCTTTTATTAAAGCTCAAAAAGATTAATTTAATTTTGATTTGGGCGATGTTGAGGATCTGACTAAACCTAGGTTTGGAGTTGTAAAGGGCTTATTATATAAGTTTAGTCATCCCACCATTCTGATAATTTGAATAAAACTGGTCAGGTGGAACAGATTATGGTACCTTCACAATTAAGAAATTCTGTTTTGGAGTTAGCTCATACTAATTTTATTTTTCAGGTCATTTGTGTGTGTTAAAGACTTTTCATAGCCTGGCTAGATATTTTTTGGTGGCCTAGAATTAAATTGAGTGGGAAGCAATTTATCAGAGAGTGTGAGACCTGTCAGGTTATGGGTAAACCAAATTCGGGGGTCCCTAAATCCCCGTTGCATCCCATACCTGCCATAGGTGATCCATTTTCTGAGTTAGTAATTGATGTGGGGGGTCTCTTACCCCAAAAACTAGATAGGTTACATATATTTACTAACTATCATAGATAGAGCTTGTCGCTCTCCTGAAGCTATACCTATGAGGCGTATTATTTTCAAAGTTGTCTTTGAAAAATTAATGGATTTCTTTTCCAGGTATGGTCTCCCTTGTATAATTCAGACCGACTACGGGACGAATTTTACGAGTAAGGTATTTAGGGGTAAGTGTGCTGAACTGGCCATTCAGCACGTTACCAGCGTGCCTTATCACCCGGAGAGTCATGGGGTGGTAGAAAGGTTCCACCAAACCCTCAAGTCTGTCCTGAAGAAACATTGTTATGATCATGATAGTGACTGGGGCAATTCCGTCCCGTTTGCCCTCTTTGCTATCAGTAATCACTCTACCTCTTCCGCTGGTGTAGCTCCTTTTGAGTTGGTATTTGGGCACAAGGTTTGTGGACCATTGGAAATTGTTTTTGAAATTCTCAAATCCATCCGGAAGGAGGAACTAAATGTTAAAGGTTTGTGGAAGACTTGAAGGGAAGAATGGTTAGTGCCGGGAAGTTTGCCAGGGAAAATTTGGAACGATCCCTGTCAGTAATGAAGAACAACTTTGACAAAAAGGTAAAGGTACGTTCATTTGAACCTGGGGGGTACATTTTTGTGCTGAGTATGGACCTGGATAGTTTTCTCGAACCAAGATATATGGGCTCTTGGAAGGTTTTGAGGAAACTGTCAGAGGTTAACTATGAAATTGAAGCTCCCGGTTCAAGCCGTAAATGTAGAATATTTCATGTTAATCGTCTGATACCTTATATTGGTAAGCAAGGTGATCCATTAGTGATACTGTCCGAGCCTGTGTCCTTGGTATTGGATGTGCCTCCCGAGGACTCGGACGAGTTAGGGTGTCAGTGTCGTTCGGATGCATTGGGTGAAAATATGCATAATTTGGAGATGTTAAAAAGTAGTATAGATCATTTAGATGTTAACAAACGGGAAGATATACTTAATTTAATTTATTCCTTTTCAGTTTTTTCCTGGATGCTCCAGGTAGGACAAATATTTAAAGTCATAACGTCGATGTAGGGTGATGCTTCCCCTGTGAAGCAGAGTCCTTATTGGCTGAACCCAGTAAAATAGAATTTGGTCAGTAAGAAGATAGAGTATATGTTGAAACATAACCTTATTCAACCATCTGTATGTCCCTGGAGTTCTCCTATTGTATTAGTAAAGAAAGCAGACGGTAAGTTCCGCATGTGTGTGTGGACTACCGTAAAGTGAACACCAATACAAAAAAAAAGATTCCGTTCCTCTCCCACGTATTGATGATTGTCTGGATCAGATTGGTTCAGCCAAATTTATTACTAAGCTGGATCTTTTAAAGGGTTATTGGCAGGTTCCATTGTCCGACCAAGCTCGTGAAATATCTGCATTCGCCACTCCGTTTGGCCTATATGAGTGTAAGGTTACACCCTTTGGAATGAAAAATGCTACATGTACTTTCCAAAGGGTAATTTTTGGTTTGGAAGGAGTGAAAAATTATATTGATGACTTTGTAGTGTGTAGCAATGACTGGGATACCCACATGTTAAAGTTACGTAAGGTTTTTGAAGCAATTAGGTCTGCCGGCTTAATTGTTAATTTGGCTAAGTGCGAATTGGGTCAGGCTAAGGTTTGTTATTTGGGTCATGAG
>NC_090744.1:14787654-14810154 GCF_036898095.1 Palaemon carinicauda | reverse complement strand
AAGTGTCAGTTTTTTTTTAGGAATTAGTTTTATCAATAAGTGCCACGTGTATAACTCAATGGGTAACCACAAACATGTGATACCAAGGGCCAGAACATGGTCAGTAGTACCTTTCAAGTTTAATGGAGTGCATATGGACGTCCTAGGTCCATTCCCCTAGGGGACAGGTAGTTAAGTGAGGAAGAGGCACAAGCCGGTGTCAGTGCCGTCCTTTCGAGCACGAGAGAGTGCGAGAGGACATGGGCTATGAAAATAAGGTGTCTGCCACAGGGCGGCTGAGGTCATAAAATCAAGGTTGTTTTTGTGTATGTTCACTCCAAGTGTTTTGTGAAAAGATGTATTAAATCTTGTTTCCATTTTTTGGTTTGGTTCTAAGCATATCACGAGTTACCCTATATTGATACTCATTTTAGTGTTACCAGTGGTTTTATGAATGTTTTCAATGTTGTATGTTGTATTTGAAAAAAAGAAAATTAATTTGTCTCTGTGGAGGTTTTCAGTGCTGTTATAGGTAATTGCTAATCATGGGTAGAAAATTGAACATCATTACTTATGCTTTTGTTTTTCAGGAGAAATAATATTGCTCGGTTATTGATAAGTATTTTTCTTTTTTGTTATTATTCACTGTTTGAATTTGCTCCTTGCTGCAGTGTCACGGATGTTAGAAATGGTTTTCTTATAATGGTAAATGTGTCAAAGAGTGTTGGGATTATAAGTTATTCGTTTTGATTTCTCTTAATTTTTCATCATTACTTTATTTTGTGTATGCAATGATTTGTCGGTTCATATCAAAATTTTATTGCATTGAAGAAACTGTTGGTAAAACATAGTTATTTTTCTGATTTTATGCTCCAAATTTCGATGATGTATTAAACCTGAATTTTGTGTTTCTGTATGACCTATTGTGGGCGTGACATTCATCTTTGTGTAACTTGCAATTGTAACACGCCAACCGGCCCTCTGATTTTAATTTTAATTTTTGCATGCACCCGAAGAGAATGGTACTCAGCGGCAATGTAAAGAGAAAAGAAAGTGGAGAAAGAAAGTTTTTTTTACCAGTGGGAAAAAAAATAGAAAAGTTATTTTTAAAAAAAGTCAGAAAAAAATAATAATAATAAGTGTGAATTTTACGGGACGTAAAATCTGGGGAGGGAGTGCTGAACTGATCATAGTCAAGTTGGCCATTACTGGTCGGGATAAGTGTAGTGTCAACAGATTTTTCCTCTTTGTTAGAGGAAGGAGAGTTACGCTGTGGTTTGGTTGGCACTACAAAAATGACGGTTACAGGTTAGCTTGGGCTTGGCGTCACCGAACCCTCTCCCGATTGGTTGTTATGAGACTTTCAGGTCAAAACAACCAATCATTGATCAGGCATCGTGATGCCCATCTATGGGCGCTTGGGAAACTGCCCATAGGAGACAGGATAGTTTCAGAGGCCTAGAGAGCGTATCACGAGAGGAAGGGCAGGTGTCAACATGTGTGTCGAACCGAGTACCATTTTTCTGGGGGCTTTTTTTAGTAACGTAACGTAATCATAATTAAGGGCGCCCTTGCAAACTTAAGAGAATATAGTCTGTGTAAAATTATCAACTCGGCTATTATTTGAGCATGAATTCCCCCACTATTCGTGTTTTCCTAAATTGATTGAACCCCAATACGACCCAGATCGGGTCATATATATATATATATATATATGTATATATATATATCCATATATATATATATATATGGATATATATATATGGATTATATATATATATATATATATATCCTTATATATATATATATATATATGTATATATATATATATATATATATATACATATATATATATATATATATGAATATATATATATATATATATATAAGTATATATGTATATATATATATATATAAATATATATATATATATATATATGTATATAAGGATATATATATATATATATATATATCCATATATATATATATATATATATGGATATATATATATATATATATATACATATATATATATATATATATACATATATATATATATGAATGACTGAAAAAACTTGAAATAATACATCAGTTTTTTAGCATGACAACACATCTGCAGACTGATCATTAGTCTATTGGTTATGAATAAAGAACAATTAAAATATTTCAAGTCCATATTTTCGTGTAGTTGCTTTAAATGAAAAGCGACAAAAGTTTTTTTGTAACCCCTTTAACAAGTTGCCAAAATATTTCTATTTGCTTTAAGAAAGACTAATTCAACTTTTGCTTAATCGTAAAAATTAGTACACATTTAAAAGTTAGTGTAGTTGCTCTAAATTATTACAGCGATTCGCGGCTTCAACGACAACAAAGCCCATCCATAATATAATATAAATTTGTAATATTTTAGTTGACAGGATTTGGTCAATGTTTAAATTGTTGTTTGTCAGTAAGATTATAATATTATCTGACTATGAAAATATAATTTGATCCTTAAGCTTATGTAAACTGTACCTCAAACATAAATTTATGTAATATTTTCAACTAAACATATTCCATTAGTGTACAATCGGTACTCTTTATTCAGAATAAACAGTCGATATCCTAGTTTGCTTTAAGTTATTCATATACAATAAATTGTTATTTTCTTCTGTAAAATCTATGTAAATAGTACAAAAAAGTCTGGTCATAAAAAGCTACGATAAGTAAGATGTAAATACTTTTCAGCAGTCGAAGATAACTGTGAAACTCTCACACTTGAAGGATAAAAACCCCTATTACTTTATGGTGTTGATAATATGAATGTACGAAGAGCAGTGGATGGGGCTGTTTATCAATATATATTGAGATACATGTGCGCCAAGGTTTCACTTTACTCAATTTTATATTATACACTATACATAAATAATCTAATTCCCTAATAATTTGATGAAAAATTTATGATCTTTTTCCTATAGACATATATAATTTTCACGAAAAACACGTTTAATATTTAGTGTTTCACTTTTATTGTCTATTTTCTTTTCTTATTAGACCTTGGTACATAAAAAAAAATATGCTTGGATGAGGAATCTTTAGCTCACGAAGAAGGTAATAGATCAACTTGATGACATCTTCACGGAAAATCTTGGAACCAAAGCATTTCTTTGAGCTACAATATTCTAGGTCCGATCTGTCTCGTTAGACATGAAACTATTTGCATAATCTGGAATTGTGTCCAAGTTTTCACTCCTTTGCCGTAAGAAGTGACAAGAAATTCCGCTTTTCGTTCGAAGTTCGGACAGAAAAATCATGTTTATTTGCTTTAATGACAAAGCGATGTCGTTTCTTTTGTAATAGTTTCGAGAACTAAAGAGAAAAGAAAAAGCATGTGTGAATTAGCTTGAACAGGCCAGCAAAAGTTTTTATGGGTGGACGCAACCTCTTCGTAACAGTACATTGTAAGTGCATCGCCAAACACACCATACTGAGGATTGCTGGGTTAACGGCATTGGGCCCCTTGTGACCAATGAAGCTGACAGAATGAGTGAGCGATCCTTTTCTAATTGACATATACTGCGTCGGTTTCTTGTTACAAGATACCAAAAAATAAAATAGCTTACTGTCATTTGTTATCCTTTCGTGTAAAATGAATACTGTTAACTCACAGGGCATCTAAAAATCCTGAATATTGAGCTCAGCATCGAACTTAGTAATGAATGACTCATCATAGGTTTTCGAGAAAGATATCATCGTGAGCCACTCGTGCTTGATAATACATCGATTTCCTTTCCATAGGGTTGATGTATTTCCAGTCATTACAAGCATAGTGAGCGAGGCTTTGAAATCGTGTTTCTTATGGTCGTTTAAAGAAGAGTCCAGCAAAAATCAAAACAGACATTTGGGGAAGATTGGACTGCAC
Organism: Palaemon carinicauda; assembly: GCF_036898095.1. NCBI lineage: Eukaryota > Metazoa > Arthropoda > Malacostraca > Decapoda > Palaemonidae > Palaemon > Palaemon carinicauda. The sequence continues at coordinate 14,806,274 of NC_090744.1, read as the reverse complement.
AGCTATTTTGAGCTCTACCTTTTTAATGTCATTGGTTATCTTGCTATGCCAAACAGGTGTACATAGTAAACATGCCTAAACAACTCTGGCCCGTAAAGGCAACAACATAGATTTCTTTATCCACGAGAGGAAACACTAATGTGCTCTAGCATTGATAAGGATGGGATGATATCAGTTTTGAAAGAGTAGACACATCTAACAAAACGAGATTTTGCCTCGACTAAATATTATCAGTACCGCATCTCCTAGTCTCCGATACTATTCTAATTCAAATTAAATTCTTTCATTTCCATCGAAATTCCCTCTGTCAGTTTGCCGCCATAAAGTAAACACCGATTTTAGTCAGACCTCACCTAAAAGTATTTTGCGATACGTCCCTCGGAACTACCTTCTATCAGCTTCTAACTCGTTAAAAGAGCCAGATATGGGAACCAAAAAACATCGAACATGGACGAATAGCCACCGGGGGAGTCCTTCTATCTTTCTTCTAGGATGTTTACTGGTCCAAACAAAAATCAGTTTGTTTTTCTCTGTGCGTTATCGTCTGGTATTTATCTTCCCTTAACTCTCTTTAGACACGGAAAGCTTAATTTATGTCAAGGAGTTGCTCTAAGAGGGAAAGCGAGACTAAGCAAGTGTATGCGGGGAATCTTTGGGTGAGAAAATGTTTAAAGAAATGTGAGAAAGAGAAGAAAATGGAAAGACGTACTTTTAGATAAACTTGGATGCATTCATTAAAGAGGAAAAGTCCTGTCATTTATGATCCAGTAAACTTTGATTAGGATCTATAGTTTCTTTTGTTCATATGGTATCTTCCACAGATGCATCTCTATAGGGTTCAACTTTTCTTTCTGATCTCCTTTCCTTTTCTTGAGAGAGAGAGAGAGAGAGAGAGAGAGAGAGAGAGAGAGAGAGATTTCCTTTTGGAATAAGAAAATAATGCATCATACTTTACTCGTTTTTTTTTATTCCATCGTTTTCCTTTGTATTATTAGCTAGGAAGTCGATATGTTACTAAGTTCCATATATATAGAAAGGCAGTACAGGAAGAAACATTCTTAAAGGAAAATTCTTTCTCTCTCTCCTCTCTTTAAGCCCTGGAAATCACACTTGCAACAGCCAAAATATTCACAATACATAAACTTTGAATTTAAATGAAGATTCAAAAACATTGAATTTAAATGAAGATTCAAAAACATTGAATTTAAATGAAGATTCAAAAACATTGAATTTAAATGAAGATTCGAAAACATTGAATTTAAATGAAGATTCAAAAACAATGAATTTCAATGAAGATTAGAAACTAAGTTTAAGATAAATTAGTTGGTAAAAGTGAGTTAGAAATGGTAGTTACTCGAGTTAGTCTATTTATCGGACTTTATATTTAGAACATCTGATTTTGAAGTTTCTTCCGACCGATTTGCGCCTGCTTGCCAAAACTTCAGATCAGAGATATGATTGAGGCCATATAAATGGAAGGGTGGAAGACAAGAGGCAAAGAGTGTCGAGATAGAAAGGGGAAAGATTTATGAAGAACCGAAACTAGGACGCTGCATTTTCCCGTTTCGAAAAACCCTCAGACCACCAGAAAGGCAGGTGTGATATATTCGTCTACTCAAGTGATGGAGAGAGGTAGCGGTGGGGGCTTTACCTCCTTTATGTGAGAAAAGAACTTACATCAACTTTCAAGTATCTGATTTCGAATATAAATGAGCTTTTAGTATTAAATTTCTGTGTTATTTCACAACAAGAAGATGAAGCTACTGCCAACAGTGTGGCTTATGAGATGTCTTCTTTGGTTACACTAAAAATACTCTTAGTATTCTTCCGTCCATTTTCGTTTCCTACCATTCAGCCTTTCAATTTTGCATTGGTTCTATTTTATCACATATATACTACAGCCCAGATTAAAGGCAATAACAATAATAGTAATAATGATAATGATCATAATAATAAAAACAACAACAACAACAACAACAACAACAATAACAACAATAATAATAATAATAATAATAATAATAATAATAATAATAATAAAAATGGCGACCTACAAATTAATGCAGATGCAATAAAAATGAATCTCTACCTTAAATTGAGAATTAATGAGGGCATCTTCAAAGGAAAGACAGTATGTGCTAATTTTCATCATCATATTCAACTAGTAAGTCTAATTCGAAAGATGCGCCGTCGATGGGTGAAACTGTATGGTATGTGATGCCGTCGCCTCACCAGCCTTTTTAACTTCTTTGATGGCTTCTGTTGCCTCAATCTTTCTTTTGGAGAATCCTGGGCTAAATAGCGTTATGAATTACAAATTCAAGATTTATTGTAATTCAAATAGACAAGGAACGGCAAATAAGAATAAAGGAAGGACTAATAATAAATCACGGATTTGTTTAAATTTACTGCCTCTCCATCAAAGTAACATCAGATAAAAATAAGCTAAGCTTCAAGAGTTGCCTGCCAAAAGCCATTGTTAAGCAAATAAAACTTTTGATTTTTGGAAAAAAAAAATTTTCTAAATCATGCGTCAGTCAAAAGACAAGAACAAACAGAATTTGCACCATTTCTAAAGACACGGAATATAATATGAGTATGGCTTGCTTAAGGCAAACACTTGCGAAATCGTCTTGAATCTTCAAGAAAACAAATACTTTGGTGCAATGTTTTCAATAGAATGCACACACCATTTCGGAAAAGCGTATATACATATACAAACATCTCTCTCTCTCTCTCTCTCTCTCTCTCTCTCTCTCTCTCTCTCTCTCTCTCTCTCTCTTCCATATACACCCCATGCCCTGACATACTCAGAACTTCTCTCTCTTTTCTTTCCCTGAATATCTGTTTTTGTAAGTATTATCTGTTTTCAGAGCTATTCATATACAGAACTTCTTCCTCTCTTCCCCTCTCCCTTTCTCTCTATACCAAATATTCTCCTAATTCTGATATGCTCGTACATTGAACTCTCTCTCTCTCTCTCTCTCTCTCTCTCTCTCTCTCTCTCTCTCTCACTTTCTTTAATTAAGTCATATCCCTGTTTCCGAAACATTCGTACACAGAAAATCTCTCTTTCTCTCCCCCCCCCTCTCTCTCTCTCTCTCTCTCTCTCTCTCTCTCTCTTTCTCTCTCTCTCTTTCCCAAATATTTGCCTATTTCTCACATACTCCGACAGTTTCCCTCTCTTTTGCTTCTTCTATATCCCTTTCTTTTTATTTCAAATGGTATCTGTTTCTGAAATACTTGTACCCATAATTATCTTTTCTCCCTCTATTTCCTTCTATCTCTGTCTTTCTTTGTGTCTCTCTCACACTCTATTCTAAATACATTGTACACAATACATCTTGCTCTTTCTATTTTACTTTCAATCTAGCTTTATTCAAAATAATATCCCTTCCTCAAATAGTGGGACACAGAAAATCTCTCTCTCTCTCTCTCTCTCTCTCTCTCTCTCTCTCTCTCTCTCAGTAAGACCATAGGGATTAATGAAAGGCTAAAGTCCATATGCTAGCAAACTAAAGCAATGCTTATAGATCCTAGTGAAACTCTGTATGTTAAGAGAAAGTTATAAAAAAGATATGAAATTCACTTCAGTGAAGAAGACATATTCTACAGCAATGCATACAATATAGAAATCCACTTTTGATGGCACTTGTGGTCTATGAAAAAGCATTATTATGGAATCCCTCTTAAATATGTGAAATTGATTAAGTCTGTTCATGAGCATAACAAGTGCAAAGTTAATGTTAATTGAGTCCTATCAAAGGAGTTTGCAACAACTAGCGGGGTACTCCAAGGGAATGTGTTGCCACCTATGTTGTTTATCCTCCTGACCGATTTTGTAAATACGTAGAACAGTTGGATATAGCTGAGAAGGATTGGACTGGATTGATAATAGGAAATTAGCAGGCCTAGAATATGCTGACGATGCTGTCCTTATTATCAGAACACCACAGGATTTGCAAAACTTGCTTACCGGAATACATGAAATACCACATTTGTTAGGGCTCAAGATAAATAGATGAAATACAGATGATAAGAACGGAGTAAGTGGAGGATAAAATATCATTGGAAGGAGAAAGGATTAATAAAGTAAAATCATTTAAGTGTTTAAGAACTAGGATTTCCAATACAGGGAGTTTAGTGGAAGAATGAAAAAAGCAAATCAGACAATGGCTAGGTTAAGTAAAATTTGGAAATCAAAATTCTTGAAATTATATATAAAAATCACACTATGTATCAGTTTAGTGAGATTGGTGTTACTATATTGACACGAGTCATGGTATGACAATAAAACAATCTCCAATAGATTTAGTAGATTTGAGAACAACGCCCTCAGTAGGATATTGGGAGTTGAATGGTAGGACACGATTAGAAATGAAACTATAAGAGAGATTAATCGAGTCCCATATGTAGATGAGATCATGATGAGGGGAAGATGGATATGGTTTTGGCATGCTCATCTCACTCCCCAAAAGAGATTAGTTCATCAAACTCTTAGCTAGACTCCACCAGGCACTAAAAAAATAGGAAGACCCAGGCCTACATAGCTGAGGACTATTAAGCGTGAAGTAGTTGGTGATGAATGGAAAAGTATTGAATTAAAAGCTGAAGGTAGAGACAACTGACGAAATCTAACTGAGGCCCTTTGCGATATTTGGAGTAAAAGGAGGTGATGATGATGATGATGATGATGAATATAAGAAACCAACTGAAGCTAAACCTGTACAATTACTCATATAGACTGAGAGAAAAAGGAGAAAATTCCCTCAGAGAGGCACAATTTATTGCAGTTTGGGGGCTATACTGATTGTCAAAGAGCCACCGCCTGGAGATACAGTCCGGGCAATCTGTGTGTGTGTGTGTGTGTGTGTGTATTCTGTGCTCAGTTCGTTAAAATTTATAGACTTTAAGACAATGATGGCTAGTGAGGAACTAGATGTCATAGGTATTATCGAGACCTAGTTTCAAAAAAAAGGAAAAGGATTTTATCGGGAATACGTAATCCCAGGTTTCAATCTTTTCGAGGATGATCGCCTTACCAAAAAAAGGGGTAGGGTTAATGCTCTATGGTAGAAATGGCCTAAGAGGTACAAATATTAACACTACAAGAAAAAAAATCTCCACAAGAGCAGGATGAAGGGCTGTATAGATAACTGGTGCAAAAAGTGATCAATAAACTAGCCGTCCTAATAGGAGACTTCATTGCAGCTGTAAACTGGACACTATGAATTCTACATCATATACAGATGGCCACAGGCTACTTAAATTTTTCAACAATGAATTTCTCTATCTGTGGGTTGATAAACCAACAAGGAGAAACTACATACTATACTCAATTTTTCAAATGTGTCAGATTTGCACTTACTCACAGGGGTGCCCTTTTAGCTCGGAAAAATTTCCCACCAGCTGATTGGTTACAAGTGTTTTGTATGAATAGCATCATTGTGCTCAAAGAATTACCAAGTAATGTGAATCAAAACAGATTTATTTACCTAAATTTCTCCCTTAGATATATGGTTTGTCAATGCATCATAGGCCTATGAAGAAATGGTTTGCTATTTTTTCGTAAAGGTATAGATTTTATTAATGACACCATTTGCGGTTTGAAGACACTGTAGTGTTCCATAAATTGGGTAAAAATCACAATTAAAGGAATTCATAATTTCACCTCCGAGTTACAACCGCGATACCCCTCCTTCTCCCTTCTATCTCTGCTTTAGTGTTTGACAGTAGGCTGTTACTTTTACCTCCCCGCTAGTTTCACCAATATTATTAGTTCTACGTTGTTTAATATATTCTGGTCCTCAAAGAAAGTTTATAACATATGCTTAGTGTAATTTATCGCAATTTCGATAAAAAATATGTGAAAAGTTGCAAAATTGTGCAGTGTCCATCCAAAAACAAGCTCCTGTTGTTGACCTAGGCGGGTGTTGTCATTAAGTTTAGACTTACCATTCCAATATTTTATTACATCTTTATTGTTTAACATTATTTATTGACTAAACATATATCTGAGGGAGAAATATAGGTTAGTGAATAAGTTTCGATTCACATTACTTGGTAATTATTTAGAAACAATGATGCTATTCGGCCAAAAAACTTCCAACCAATCAGCTATTAGGAAACTTTTCAGAGCTAAAAGGGCACCCCTGCGAGTGATTGCTAATGCGCCTCTATTGAAAAAATCTGAGTATAGATATTGTGTTAACATTGAAGAAAATTTAGTATCCAGTGTCCTAGAGGGCGAAAATATTGTCAAAATTGACCATAACATGGTTAGGTTTCTGGTACATTTTCGTCATTGAAAATAAAATAAAATTAAATAAAGTAAGGACCACAATAGACTACAGACGATGAAGTATTGGCTTATTTGACTTGCCACTAGATGGCTTTCGCAGAGAGAAACTCAAGTCTTCTTTGTAACAGGTCGCCTTCATTTCAGCCCATATCACAGCTGTCAGGAATGTTATATCTTCCTGATCCTTGGAAAATCGAACAAAACAAATGTATCTAACGAGGAAAACGCAACCAGACATCAAAATTTTTCTCCTGTCTTTTATCTACAGAGATAAAAACAATGAACTCGGTTACCAAATGTTTTGATTTATACAAATACTTTAATTATCATAGAAACATGACTATGATTTAGAAAAAAAAAAATAATTGACATTTCTTTAGAAATGTATAAGTACTTACGGGGTTGAAGCAATATACAAACTGATAGAACATTCAACTTAACTGTGATCATAAAACATCTTTATTGTATCGTCATAACGTTTCTCACAGGACGAAAGGAATTCCTGCATGCGGCGTATAGTTACAATGGGGAAGTTTTCAAGATGATCTCCATGAAGGCCCATATATATATATATATATATATATATATATATATATATATATATATATATATATATATATATATATATATATATACACATTTCAAAATCCTTATTTTTTTATGATCAAATTAGTATTATTAAGTCTAGGGAGTACATCGTGTTTGCGAGATTTTCAGCTCTATACCTTACCATTATAGTTTAAAAGCAAATAAAAAAAATTTGATTATTAATAAATAAAAATAGAAAAAAATAAGAAAAATTAAAAGAAATTAGAAAAAATAAAGAAAATAAAAGCCTATGATAGCGCGACGACAGTCGCCTGTCAACCCTGGGCTCACCATTAATGTCCCACTTTACCACAGAGCCACATAACGGATTACTTCCGCCGGTACCTCATTGGATACAAATGAAGGAATATAACAAGAATTCAAAATACGGCAAAGTAAGAAACATAGATACACAAAAGGACTTCCTTGTAGAAAAATACAATGAAAAAAGGGCTTAACGTACATCGCATAGAAATATCTTACCAAATGGAATGCCTCTACCCAAGTGGTTCAACAGAGAATTAGCTAATACAATAAAGAACAGAGACGGGAAACATATGAGATGGTCCACAGGCCTAGCACAAAAAGTTAAGCAGAAATGTAGATAAACGAGTTAGAAATGCCAACGTCTATGAAGAGACAATAGTGGCTTTAGCTAGTAAAGAAAACTCAAAAGAATTTTTTTGCATACACAAACAGTAGAAACCCAATAAAAACAACATTAGCCCAATGAGAAACTCAGAGGGTAATCTTATAGCAAATATTCCCTAGGGAAGAATCAACGACCTCCCCTGCATCAGCTATAGAATATGAAGGGCCGCAACCACTAAACAGAATCACCTTTTCAATGAAGACGTCAAAAAGAAAATAAAGGAACTCAGTGAGTTACAGGCACCAGGTCCATATGATATTCATCCAAGAGAGTTTACAGAGCTAAAAGAAGAGATAACACCACACTTCTACAAAATGTTCTGAAAAACAGCCACTAAAAAAAAAGGCACCACAAGGATGACAACTAGGCAATGTCCCTCTAATCTACAAAAAGGGACCAAAAGAAGAACCTGGTAATTACAGACCTGTGTGCCTTGTAAATAGTATTTTCAGTAGTAGAACATATTAAAAAAAAAATCTGATAGAATGGCATCATGGTTCTAGACAAATGAGACTGTGTGACAAATCTGGTGGAGTTTTCCTCTACATGTTAAGCATATATGCCAAAAGCAGGGCAATACATATCCTATCCCAAAACTTTCAAGAGTCTTTTGAGAAAGCTCCTCACAAAAAGTTAATGGTCCAAATAAGAGCACTGGGCATCATTGATGAGCCAGCCTGATGAATCGAAGATTGGTTGACAAACAGAAAACAAAGATTTATAATCAATGGAGAAGCCTTCAAATGAGCATCTGTTACAAGCGGAGTACCTCAAGGATCTGTCCCTTACCCATTACTATTTCTGATTTAAATTAATGACATAGATCTAGGATGAACTAGTAGAATTGCAAAATTTGCTGACGATACTAAACGAAGCGAACTCAGAAGATGTAGAAGCCTTATAGTAACCCATAAGCAAATGATTTACTGCTGGGTAATCAAATAGAAAGGGTGGACTAGGAGGGATATCTCGGCCTCATTATTAGCAAAGATTTAAAGTTTACCAAACAAAGCATAAAAGTTGAAAAGAAACCTCAGAAACTAATACATTACATCAAGAGAAAATTCAAATTCAGAAACAAAGATATTGTACTGCTGCAGTATACATCACTAGTAAGACCACATCTAGATTATGAAGTCCAATTCTTGGCTCCAAGTATTCAGACCGATATATATATATATATATATATATATATTTATATATAGATATAGACTGGAAACTACAAGCTAGGACCACTAAACTAGTCCCAACACTATGACAATTTGGATACAAACAGAGAATGGTACATTTGAACTTAAATGATCTACAAACTCAGTGACTAAGGGGATACCTAATAGAGAGACATTTGAAATTCTTAAAGAAATAATAAATCAGTCCAGATTTAACAGATACTAACTGGAATTGAAAAGATATATCACCTCTCAAAGTAGTAATTTCTTTACATACAAAATAGCAAATACATGGAACAGACTTCAGCGCATGTAGTGAACAGTAACACGGTAAACGAATACAAGAATAAATTAGAGGAAATTATAAACATTCTCTATCTCTAAATATTTAACTTAATTTGATCTATCCAAGAGTAAATGAAGTCTCAGCAGATGGACTAAAAAAAATCTTTCAGACATCCAAAATCCTTGAGACTCCAAATATTCTCCCTATGACTGACATACTTAACCGCATAACTTCCATCTCTCTCTTCCTCTCTTAGTCTCTTTTTATGCTAAATAATATCCTTGCTTCTGAAAGATTCGTATAGATAGAATCTCTATCTCACTCTCTTTATTCCTTGTGTTTGACAACCTCATACATAGAACATCTCTCTCTCTCTCTCTCTCTCTCTCTCTCTCTCTCTCTCTCTCTCTCTCTTTAATAAATATTTACCTAGTGTGACTTATTCGAAAATGTAACTCCTCTCTCTCTCTCCCTCTATGACACCTTATCTGACTTTATTTTTATTACAATTAATATAGATTTTTACAAAATATTCGCACTCAGACTCTCCTCTCTCTCTCTCTCTCTCTCTCTCTCTCTCTCTCTCTCTAAATATTCTTCCTCTGTGTGACATATTAGTACAAAGAACTTCTCTGTCTTTTTCTCCCGCTCTATCTTGTTTTGTTTCTGTATCCCAAATATTCTTCCTGCATCTGGCATACTCGTGCACAAAACATCTCTCTCTCTCTCTCTCTCTCTCACTCACTCTCTCTCTCTCTCTCTCTCTCTCTCTCTCTCTTTCTGTATATATATGTATATATATATATATATATATATATATATATATATACAGTGGAACCTCTACATACGATCTTAATTCATTCCCGGACCTGCTTCGTATGTTATAACATTTGTATGTTGGAGCAAATATTCCCATAAGAATACACTGTAATTTGTATAATTCGTTCTACAGCCCAAAAACCTATGATAACTCTTTAATAAATTACTACACATAATTACACATAACAATAATACAATTGCATTATATAAAAGAGATGTAAAAATGAATAGGCATAAAGAAATAATAAATAAAAAGGGGGTTTTTATTGTCACTCTACCTTAGAGACAGGCCAACGCAGGTGTAGGATTTGCTACTCAGGAGGAGACGGACGGTCGGTGAGGAGGTAGAGATGGTGACTGCGATAATGTACCGTAACTTACTCTAACTTACACTACGTGAACTTTAACCAGATCACGATACAAAATCTTAACCTTCCTACGGGGTCAATTACAAACACATTGAACAATGTCAACACTCACCCTGATATGAAAAAATCACCATTTCATTTTACGTATCTTTTCGACACACAATTTGCTTTGTGAAACAGAGTCACTTAGGAGAGGACACATTATTCACACTGAACACTTTTAAAACAATACTCTGGGTTACATGCAAGAGTGAGAGAGGTATGGAGGTCTCTCTTCAGGCTGCAATCTCTATCTGGGTAACCTAACTTTGTATCATCTTTTATATGAAATCTAAATGCCTCCCGAAACTTCCCCGATATTTGGGAAGCATTGGTGGGCCGGCATAAGGCATCATAGTTGCCAAGTATTACTCCCTCGAACGCTACTGACACTGAGCCAGAGGGCTTTGACAGTCAGCTAGCTCTGGCCGCCCTTTGTCCCCGAAATAGAAAAAAGATAACATCCCATCATCAGACTCTTCTCAAAATTTCTAAAGCACATCACACAATACCTCATAAAATATAAAAGAAAATTATTTAAGCCCTTGTTCATATCTCGCACGAATCCAACAACACTCTAAAATAGTTACATAAGACTTCAGATCAAACATAGGTGGAATAAAAGTTAATTCTTGAAAATAACACAAATTTACATATGCTAACCTGAATAAAGAATACAATGAAATTCACGATGAAAGTCTTACAAAATTTACTTAAAATACTTACATCTACACAAGAGGAGCTCATTTTATGGGCTGGATATCATCTCTTCAATGCACAAATGAAACAATATAAAATATAATTAAAATCATTAATAAACTACTGTATTTACTCTACACTAGACCATCTTCGTAAGACTATATATATATATATATATATATACATTCTCTGAGTCTGACACACTAATGCACAAAAATTCTCTCTCTCTGTATCATTTTCTCTCTCTTTTTATTTTAAGTGATATCCAAGCTTATGAAGTACTCGTACACAAACACAAAATCTCTCTCTCTCTCCCTCTCTCTCTCTCTCTCTCTCTCTCTCTTTCTCTCTCTTCTCTCTCTCTCTCTCTCTCTCTCTCTCTCTCTATATATATATATATATATATATGTATATATATATATATATATATATATATATATATATATATATATATATATATATATATATATATATATATATCTATATATAAATCCATGTTTCAGAAATGCAGGTACACATGAAATATCTCTCTCTCTCTCTCTCTCTCTCTCTCTCTCTCTCTCTCAATGGAGAAGCCTTAGAGCTGGCAGCTGTTACAAGCGGAGAACCTCGATGATCCGTCCTTGGCCCTTTACTATTTCTAATTTACATTAACGACATAGATTTAGGATTAAGTAGTAAAATAGCAAAATTTGCCCAAGGTAATAAGCTAAGCATAAACGCTGCTAACTCAGAAGACGTAGAAGCCTTAAGAAAGGATCTAATTAAGTTAGGAGAATAGTCTATAAAATGGCAAATACCTTTCTACTGTGGGAAATGCAAAGTTATGTAAATAGATTATGGTAACCCACAAACTAATTACTCACTGCTGGATAATGAAATAGAAAGTGTGGACTAGGAGGAGGACCTCGGCATTATCAAAAATGAAGATTTATAGTTAACCAAACAGAGCATAAAAGTTGAAAAGAAGGCACAGAATCTAATACATCACATCAAGAGACAATTCAAATACAGAAACAAAGGCATTGTACTGCAGCTTGTACATATCACTAATAAGACCACATACAGAAGATGGAGTCTAATTCTTGGCTCCAAGTATTCAGAACTATATATATATATATATATATATATATATGTGTGTGTGTGTGTGTGTGTGTGTGTGTGTATGTGTGTGTGTGTGTGTGTTTGTGTGTATTGACTAGAAACAGGACAAGCTAGGGCCACCGAATTAGTCCAAACACTAAGACAATATGGATACAGACGGAAAATGGAACATTTGAAGTTATTTGATTAACAAACTCGACGAATAAGGGGACAGCTAATAGACATTCAAAATTCTTGAAGGAATAACAAATGTAGACCATAACAACCTCTTTACGCTCAACATAAATCAGTTCAGAGATAAAGAATAGGAGCTAGAAATAACAAGATATAACACCACTCATTGTAGTAATTTCTTTATATAAAAAATGACAAATACATGGAACAGATCTTCAGCGGATATAGTGATTAGTTAATACGGTGAACAAATTGAATAATAAGCTAGACAAGATCACAGAAACTCTCTAAACGTTTCAACTAATTCGCTTTATCTAAGACCAAACGGAATATCCGTGGATGGACTAAAAATTCTTTCAGACATCCAAAATCCGTGTAACTCCTTGTAACTCTCTATCTATCACTTCCTCTTTCCATATATCATCTCCTCTTTTGACAATCATCCACTTAAGCTCTCCTCTCTCTCTCTCTCTCTCTCTCTCTCTCTCTCTCTCTCTCTCTCTCCACATACCCTATCTCCTTTTGACAGTGCCATAGTCTACTCCCTTGTTTTCTCTATTGGTCTCTCTGTACATGTTTATATTTTCAAATATTACCCACTCTGACACAATCTAATTCTCTCTCCCTTTTCTTCCATATATTTTTTTTCAATTCGATACTATCATGCTCTCTCTCTCTCTCTCTCTCTCTCTCTCTCTCTCTCTCTCTCTCTCTCTCTCCCCATTTTACACCACCGCAACCTCTCTCTCTCTCTACACATCTCCCTCTTTTCTCTCTCACTTTCTATATTTTGCACGTATTCTTCTTCTGTATGGCATAGTTATGGCAGAGTTACACATTGGTGATTCAGGGTCTTGTAACGGTCGATTCTGGCGAACATCATGGACAGTCCCGCCCCTTGTCACCCAAAACATTAAAGATGTCTGTTGATTACGAAACCATGACGTATCACAACGTTAGCTCTTGTGAGTAAGCGCATATCGAGATTAACATTCATATGTAGATAATCTTACAGCGAAGAAGGTAGCTGACCAGACCACACACTTTTTTTTTTTTTTTTTTTTTTTTTTTTTTTTTTTTTTGTTGCGATAGCATGGGGCTGTAGGTAAACGCATCGAAAATGATGCCGATATACGTACGCAGTGGGTAATTCACAAAACGGTATGAACTATGATGCCATGAACAAGGATGCCTCCCTACTGATAGAGGTTGAACTCTGCACTGATCCTTCTCGCACCAGTTGCAGACAGAGCAACAACTACCCCTCAACAAAATTTTAGAAGAACAGGGTCAACATGAATTTAGGTTTGTTAAAACCCATACCAGACTACCAGCATAACCTTGAATTGATGAAATTAATTTTGGAATATCATGATGGCCCATTGCAGATAAGAATTGTGTAGGAAACTCAATGTACGAGTAATAGGAAGCGGGGAACTCCAAGACGTTGCTGGGTCTAGCTATACTTATAACGTGGAAAGGGAAAAGGATACTAAGGAAATTTGATGCAAGACTAGGCAGTTGAAAATCCAGGACTAAACAGGAATGTTATCATGATCCCGGAGAACCTTTCCAATAAAATTGTGGAACATGTCAAACCCTACATAACTAAGACACTGACATTCTGGAGGAAACCCACTGAGCCAAGCAAGCCTATGTGTTGCAATTGTTCTACATTATCTTGCAATAGGATAATGCTACAAGAGCCTGTCATTCCAATTTCGTGTGGCTCCTAACAAAATCAACAGTATTGAGCCTGACCCTTTTAGGGCTATTGTGCAAACCTTTGAAAATGAGCTCATACAGGTTCCCAGTATCCTAGAGGAATGGAAGGAGATAGCCCATGGATTCGAGTAACAATAGAATTTCTCACATACCTTTGGAGCAATAGACGGGAGACACATTTGCATCCAGATCCCAGCTTTTGAAGACCCTCGTTACATTAATTATGAGGAATTCTGCTATATGAGTCTTCTTGCAGTTTTTGATGCTGAGCACAAGTTCCGGTATGTGGATGTAGGTTTCATAGGATCAGAGTCTGATGGTGAAGTGTTTACCAAGAAAAAGTTATGGCAAATGTCTGATGAACACGAAGCCAACATGCCTGTCAATCAAAGATCGAAACATGATATGGAAGGTAAATTCCAGTCGAATATTTCTTCATTGGAAATGACACCTTTGCTCGAAAGAATTGTCTGATGAAATCATATCCCTACGATGTAATGACACAAGCTGAACGAATCTACAACTATCGTTTTGTCCGGGCAAGACATACAGTGGAGAACGCCTTAGGGATCGTTACGAGCAGATAGATGTTATTCTAAATTACTATATTCTTTAATCTTTAGTCGTTATTTGGTTTACAGATATGTGTAATATGAACATACATTGTGAATATCATTTAATAATCAAATCAATATTTTCCATTTATCTCCCCCGGGTACAGATTGTTTCACACTCCCACCAATCTTCGTCATGATCGTATGGAGTCCTTAGTGTTGGCAGTTTGTGCGTTGCACAGTTTAATTTTGACCAGATGTCAGAACACTAGGAGTGGGGGAGATCGCATGAGGGCTTACCTGCAGGCTGGAGATTAGTGTATGTGCATTTCACTGCCGGCTTCGTACCTCGACGAAATTCCATGATCCAGAAAGTTTTCATGTATTTCAGTTTGCCAAGATACGAATTGTACATTTGTGAATATATGACAAGTTTGAAAAAAAGTAATTTATGACACTTTTTTTTTACCCTTAAAACTTTAAATGAATTTCTGAACATATTTCTTAATATTTTCATATCCGCTTTATTAGATATATGCATACTGTTTATTAAATATCCTATTTCAATTTAATTTTGTTGTTAAATTTCATAGTATCTCATAAGATCCTTTTAATAATTTACCACAAATTACTTGCAATAATGCAAAGATAATTTCCAATGTCACCTATAATTTGGAAACTTTAATAAAAGTATTTGATAATTTATTTGCTTTCTAATATTAAAAATATTATTCGATATACATATTCAAAGTCATTAGTCACAATAAACACGAATTTTCTTCTTCTTCTTCTTCTTCTTCTTCTTCTTCTTCTTCTTCATATTATTATTATTATTGCCACGCATGAATCAAGGTCCGGATGGCATGGAAATGCCTGTTATTCGTTGTCAGCGTCCCAGCAGGTCTTGGACAAGTGCTTGACACACGAATTTACATCTATATTGAAAGTCAGTTGGTAGGGAAAGCAACATTTAAAGCGAGGCAGCAAATCTGCATTCTGATAATTCTAGCAATATCTCGTGGCGTGACTGGTAAATGGAACTGAAAATCAAGGATCCTATTAATATTTTCATTCTTATCTTTAATGAATTCTTGAAAATGTCATTAAGCGAGGATTCAGATATATTCACTTCAGTCGAAAAAGGGCTGCTATACCAATCCGTCCCTTATACACCAAAATCGCCTTTGAAAAAACTAATTCACGTTTCGGTTTCAATAAGTTCTCGAAACGGTCTACGTTGGGAATTTTGATACCTTTCTTTTCTTTTCTAGGTAAGAAGAATTGTGTTTGGATCGTATGGAAAGTACGCAATATCCAGCCAGGCAAAATCCTTTCAGAGAAGACATATCACGCTTCGATCTCAATAAATTGTCGAAACGTCCAATGTAAGGAATACTAATCCTTATTAGTGAAGAGAAATGTTTGCAAAACCGCAAAACAATCCGGGGCGTTTCAATCCCTTTTGTCTAAGAAGGTTTGGAGTTACTATCTAGGGAGCAATCTATCGCTTAATCTCCTTCGGAAATTGGGGTGACATTGCGATGTTAGGCTTTTAGATTGGTTTGCATTTTAGAGATCTTGTTGTAGTTGCTCGGACAAAATATTTGGTGGGTGTTGGGTACCTAATACGAAGGTAATGTACTTCAGTACGTGGTGATTGTAAATTGTGCAGAGGTAAAACAAAGTGCTTATACTTAGCATATTTGAAAAGAAAAGGAGTACTAAAAAAAAAACTTGTGGCGTATTTCTTATGAAGCAATAAACTCACTTAAAATTGTATAAGCTATAAGAACAAAGGAAAATACGACAGGGAGAAAACAAAATAAAAATTTTGAAGGTTTGTGATATTTCTTGCTATAAATAATTTAGATCAAACCTAAACCATAACAACAACAAATTCTCTTTGGTCAATACCACCTTTTTGCTTCAGTATTCGGACCAAATAAGTTAATTTCTATTAATTCCAAGAAATCAGAATCCAATGTAATTTGTTGAAAAGCATTAGTATTTTCTAATTTTGGATATTATTACATTATCAGAAAATTTTTATCTTCAATTTTTTCTCTTTTTTTTTTGCAATTAAATTTAATTACCGACGTTTTCTTCTTTTCCTTAAGAAACCTAAGGGTGGTTTTGATATGACAAGGGCCTCCAGGGAAAACAATAAAATAGAAAAGAAATAAAGGGAGCAGAAAATGCTGTACACGCAGGACGAAGAAAAAAGAGAGAGACGTTTGCATTATAAGTACAAAACTTTCTTAAATAGAATAGAGCTTTTCTCGAAGTTTATTGACTCTGGAAGGGCAAAAGAAACCCCCAAACTTTGCAAAACTGAAATTGACTCATTATTCTAGGTAGGAAATTACCGCCGAGGAAATTTAAATGAAAGTTAATAAAAGACATGATGACTTTTCGTTAAATGCTTATTAAAAAGATCAATATTTTTATTGATAATGCGAATGTAAATTTTATATATTCTCATTGTAATATATACATACAGACACTACAATGATATGTAAGCGTGACATATGCTCATAACTGTTACACATACATACATACAGAAATACATAAACAAATACATATATGGCTACGTACATACATACATACATAAATATAAAGCAGATTCATAATTGCAATACACACATAATATCCAAAACACATTATTTACATAGCAGGGACCGATCCCTCTCTCTGAGATGATTGTCTTTTCACACTAGGGACGCTGGTTGGTTAAAGATGGTTCGGTCCTTATACGTGTAAAGCCATTGAGACAATGACCCATTTGAGCATGTTTATAACGAAATACATTCTGAATATAACATACCATTAAAAGACAAGGAATCATGCAAAAATAATTGGTTCATTTAATTTTTGTTTATTGATTTCGCTGGCAATCCGTCTTAACACACCATTGAGCGAAGTAATAGTCTATGAGTACCCGTGCTAAGAAGCCTCCTGCGCTATTGGCCTGCTTATCATAAATATAGAATAAAAATGCATTTTTGGCCTCGGCAATGCATGGCCTAGAAAATTGAGGGTTTTTATTCGTTTGCTTAATTATAAAACAGTTACCGAATTTATATAATTATCTACAATAATAACAAAAGTATAATGGATATAAAATTATCCTGATTATCATGAAAATTTATAATTTTTCTATTAGGGTTAGCCACCAGAATTGATTACAGTTTGACCAGGAATTAGAAAATATACTGCATCGATCTATGTCGAACATACTATGAAATCGAGAATTAGTCCTTCATATTTCTTCAAAACGGATTTTGGGGTCACTGATGATAAAATACATTAAAGAAATAAAGAAACCAAAGGGTGATTCAAGAAGTTTCCGTTAATAAACATGGATTCTCAAAAACATTCTATATCTTATATCACATTCATATCTTTGCTTGCGGAATTCGAAGTTTATTATGGTAAATAACCCTCAGTCATAAAAATAAAAACGAAATATCAGATTTTCATCATATACTTTTAAACACGAAAGCGGTTTGAAGTTTTGCCCCTCTTACTTCTATTCATATTAACGATATGATTCATAGTGCCATGGTCATAGATTTCCAATAATCATGTCTTATCTCTAAAACTTTCAGCTACTGCAATTGCCAATTTTAGATATATATCCGGAAAAATAAGTATTAACATTTTATTAAGAGAGAGAGAGAGAGAGAGAGAGAGAGAGAGAGAGAGAGAGAGAGAGAGATTTTCAAATCAGTACATCGTAATAACGTATCTATTTCGTGAACGTATTTGTATAAGAGTTAGTTCCATATTTCTTATATATAGTGTAAATGGATAATTATAATACCTTTGCTTGTTTTACCTTTGAATTGATATGCATATATATATATATATATATATATATATATATATATATATATATATATATATATATGTATGTATATATATATATATATATATATATATACCAAAGGCACTTCCCCCAATTTTTGGGGATAGCCGACATCAACAAATGAACAAAACAAAACAAAAAAGGGGACCTCTACTCTCTACGTTCCTCCAGCCTACCCAGGGACTCAACCGAGTTCAGCTGGTACTGCTAGGGTGCCACAGCCCAACCTCCCACATTATCCACCACAGATGAAGCTTTATGATGCTGAATCCCCTAC
>NC_090744.1:14752654-14780154 GCF_036898095.1 Palaemon carinicauda | reverse complement strand
TATGTTATCAAATCTACTAAATCTGTTGAAGATTGTTTCATTGTCTAACCACGAATCATGTTCATATAGTAACGCATATCTCACTAAACTGATATATATTCATATATATATATATATATATATATATATATATATATATATATATATATATATATATATATATGTATATAACATATATATATATATAACATATATATATATATATATATATATATATATATATATATATATATATATTGTATTATGGTCCCTAGGTCTGGGTACCAAAAATATATATTATATAAATTACGGCTGGCAAGTTACACAACCTCTTGCATTCCAAACTCACCTGTTTCTTTTTAGATTGATCTCCAATACTTGAATAATACCCGAACTCTGAGAAAATTATATAACTCCCAGATGGCAATATATAAAAATACTGAATACCCAAAGGTCTCTTCAGTACACTCAAAACAAAACTGGGTAATCATTATTAAGGACTATTCAAAACAACCTCTTACTTCAATTCTTAAACAGGGATACGAGAGAGTTCTCTGTGAAACACTGGTGATCGAAATAATACACTCTTCGCAAAAGTAAATACATTCTATAAAAAAAAATACAACACTTTGAAAGAATTTACATAGAAAATAAATCACTCTAAACATTAAATCTGAACAAAAACTTAGAGTATGAAAAGAAAATAATTCTTATGAAAATTAAACAATCACTTGACTAGGAATACTAAATCTGAACAAAACCTTAAACTCAGACAAGAAAATAATATACTCTGAAAATTATATAATCACTTGTTTCACTGGATATTAAATTTTACACAAACACTCAATCTTGATAATTAATGAAAATAGTTAACCTTTAACACTCTAATGATTAAACTCTTATAGAAATTAAATAAAGTAACTGATAAACATACACGTTTTTAGCTAACACGAAGTAATCGAACAGTTAAGCCAAATTGAATATACTTCACATTTTCATATACACCTCCCAGGGCTAGTTCCTAAAATTTATATAATGCTAGTTTATATAGTACCATAATAAATTTGATATCACTCTCAAAGTTGCAATAACGTTTTATAACACTAAACACGATTTATGTTAGGCGCAAACTTAATCACTTTGTAGCTCCACCCACCTTCGTTTTTTGAACAATAAAAAAAAAAGAGGAAATTAACTCTGGGGTTTTCAAGAACCTTCTAAACACGTGACAAATATAAGAATTGCACAATCTCTCACAAACATGAAGGCAATATATCATGAGAACATAAAAAAATTACATAAGCCCTTATTCATACCTTGCATGGTTTGTTCATCACACTTAATCGAGATTGCATAAGACTTCGTAACAAAATACGAGAAATAAAAAGTTATTTCTTAAAAATAACGTAAATTTACATATACTGACTTGAATGAAGAATACAATTAAATGAACGATGAAAGTCTTACGTAATTTTTATACAAATACTTAAACCTTACAGGTTGGCTAATACCTCTGAAACACGCAAATGAAATATATGAATAAAATATTTACTATTCATAGACTAGCTTCGTAAGAAAATATATATTTCACTTGACATAGCCATTGTCTGATTTGGTTTTTTTCAATATTTCATTAAACTCCAATCTAATGACCCTGTATCAGAGATCATAGTTTCTAAATACTCAAAGGACTCTACCTCATAAATCCTTTCTCCTTCCAATGATATTTCATCTTCCATTGAATATTCCATTCACATCCTCTCCGTCTTTCTTCTATTTATCTTGAACCCCACCTCCTGTGATATTTCCTATATTCTGGTAAGTTGCATTGTAAATACTGGGGTGTTCTGCTAATAAGGACTGCATAATCAGCACAATGTAGGGCAGCTAAATACCTATTGCCAATCCAGTCCAATCCTTCTCCACCACCTCAAAATGTTCTACGCATTACAAAATCCACGAGGAGGATAAACAACATAGGTGATAACATATTCCCTTGGAGTACTCCACTCTTCACTGGAAATTCATATGATAGGACTCCATTTGCATTAACTTTGCACTAGCTATGTTCATGAACAGACTTAATCAAATTGACATAAATAACACATATTCTACAATAATGCAGTACTCTCCACAAAATTAGCTGTTGTACATTATCAAAGGCCTTTTCATAGTCTAAAATTGCCATCAAAAGTGGATTTCTATATTTTACGAATACCTGTAAAACGTCTCAAAAAGAAAATCTGGTCAGTACAATTTCTACCTTTTCTAAATCCTGCTTGTTAATCTCTCAGCTTTTCATCAATCTTTCTCTCTACTCTCTTTAGGGTGAGCATATAATAGATTTTCATGACAAGTGATGTAAGTGTGATACCCTTGTAATTATTGCAATCAGTCAAGTCTCCTTTTTTTGCCATTTTCACTAAAACTCTCAACTCTCATTCGTCAGGTTTTGCTTCTTCATGCCACATGCTACAAAATAATCTGGTAAGTATTCTGGGGATCACTTCATTTTCCGAAAATATCATCTCAGCAGTTAATCCATCGTATCCCATCTTCAGAGTATTTTAATGATAGCTTCGACTTCAAATCTACTGATTTCATCCATGGGCACATGAAGGTCTTCATCAGTTCCAGGTACATCAATTATTCCCTTCGTATCTCCTATTCATGATCTCTCTAAAGTGTTCCATCCAACGTTGTCTTTTTTCATCCTCTATTATTATAACAGACCCCTCTATCTTTTTGAGGGGTATATGCTTTTTCTCATTTGCCACCATAGAGATTTCATTATTAATTCTATGTGTAATTCTTACACCATAGCCACACCCTGAATTTATAGTTTTGTCAGCCTCATCTGTTTTTTCTATCTAAATATTCTCTCCAGTCATTCCTGGATTTTATTTTGACCTCACTATCAATACTGAAATACTTTGTATACGCTGCCTTGTAATTTTCATTAATTCCTAGAAAACTTTCAACAATAAGTTTCATTCTTTGTCTCCTCTTTATAGTATGTCTCGTATCATTTGATATGCATGGCTTTCTCCTTGTAACTGCATGTCCCAAAACTTGGGTACCAACTGACTGATATATTTTATCACTATAACACCATTATTCATTGTCTCTTAATCATTTGATATGCATGGCTTTCTCCTTGTAACTGCATGTCCCAAAACTTGGGTACCAACTGACTGATATATGTTATCACTATAACACCATTATTCATTGTCTCTTAAAGTCTCTAAGACTGCTAATTGATTCCTACATTTTATTTTTAAATGAAGATAACATTGATAATTCTTTAAATCTAAGATCATGCCTAGTAGATATATAGCACACATTATTTTACATTAATAACATTCTGTAGGTCGATTGAATGTAAAATCCTGGTATGATTGAAATTAGAAGATAGTTTTGATACTAGTATGTTAATAATCAAACAATCTATCCATTCCAGATATATTAAGGGTTAATTTTTTGTAAATATCTATTAAACAAACAGTCGCATCATATAACGGATTTTGGGTGAGATAGCCATGTCGTCCTGATGGAAGGTTCCTAATAGTAGCTTCCTAAGGGATATATGTACTACAGTGATATTCCCAGAGAATTTACCCTTAGGCCTCCAGAATTCTAACTCCTGGCGCGAATATCCTTAAATTTCTCTTAAGGATATTGCATAATATCAGGAATGGATTCTTGACACGTCACATAGCAATCTTCACCCCCGAATAGCGTTTACGCTTCGAGGGGGAAAGTGGCAAAATAGAAGGGGAGCCGTATCAAGGTTACCCTACTTCCCATAATACTATTGAGTATCAAGATGGCGCCATATCCAAGATGGCGGACATTCCTAGTAGCGTTGAGCATGGTGCTAGGGATATAGTAGTTTCGGGAGGGATTCTGCAAAGACCTTTTCTATAGAAAAGGAGGATAGGTCCATCAGGATGACATGGCTATCTCACCCAAAAATAGATTTTTCTCTTCACTCAAAATCCATTTTTCTGGGCTCAAGCCATGTCGTCCTGATGGAAGTATGCCAGAGCATTACAGTATCTGTGGATTTTCATCAGTGTCTTAATCTTTGGACAAATTTTTTCTATGGTAATCTGGACCATCTGAGACAAATGACGTTACCGTTATCCGTCATTATCACTAATCATAAACAATGTTAGTGCCTCCTGCCCCCTACAGGGAAGAGTCATACTAGACAGTAGAAAAGGGGCCTCAAAGTTAGCATATATTGTATGAATAAACATAAATATCCACTGGGTATATAAATAGTCTCATGGTTTATATATATTGTTGGAACAATATCAGTGCCCATTATGTCCATTGTTTGTAAGCATATAATGGTATGGGCTTACTTACATGAGTAAGTCAAAGAACTCTGGCATCTTAACTATGCAAATTGCCGGGCGAATTAGGACGCAATTACATTCTAATAGCCATTTATTTCTAATAAATGACTAAATGAAAAAACAAGTGAAACGAATGTAACATGATAAAGGAATTATACATGCAACGTACACAGAAATTAATTTTCCCTTTTGAAAGGGAAGAAATGATGAGTGCCACTTTAAGACTGAAAATTTTTTTATACATTTTTCCTTTTATAATTTCTGTAAATGTTGTATCCTATCAACACTGTGTACTATGTACACACGGCACAAGTGTTATCTGTATAATTCTACACCTGAGATTTTGAACAGTTTTTGTGTTACCATAGTAACACTCATTTAGAGGGTATCACACTAGAAGTGTTGACACCTTTTCCCTTTAATTGATAGTCCCAATCAATTAACTGTTCATCGCAGTAATTAGACGATAGGTTTTAATACACTACCTGCCGCCACCACTTAACGCTTCAGTTCATAGACCTGCTTAGCATAGTGTTTGTAGAACACTCTGGATAATTTCCATCCAGTATATGAGCGAAAACGCTCAAAGTCCATATACTGAAAAAAGTTCAGTGATGAAGCAATTTTCCCCGGATCATGACCTGCGGGAGTACCGTCAGGATCTGCTCTGCGAATAAAGAAGGTGAGCTTCGCCCTCAGTTGTTTTAGTGTTAAGTTTGATCCAGAGGTTTCTCCTTTAAAGGGCTGTCCTCCCCTGAAGTCTGAAGTTCTACGAAGATAGACCTTTAGACACTCTACGGGATATAGAGAGAAATCTTCCTTCAGAGGGCAGATTCTCCAGGGACCCCACCTCTTAAGGGTAGCTCGTTCTTGGCAAGAAAGGTCGGATCAGGAAAGAGATTCAGTTCTCCCCCTTCTGTGAACTGAATGTGGCCCACATTTCTAGATAGGGCTACTATTCCACTAACTCTAGCCCCAGAGGCTATAGCTAACAGAAAAATAACTTTTTGGGTTAGATCCTTGAGGGAACAATCTTCATTGTTCACACATGAGGCATAATGTAGGACCTTGTCCAAATACCATGAAATGGGCTTTGGAAGTGCTGCGGGCCTAAGCCTTGCGCATGCCTTCGGAATCTTATTAAGGATTTCATTTCCCAGATCCAATTGAAAGGCATATAGAAGAGGTCTAATCAAGGCTGACTTGCACGTAGTTATCCTGTTAGCTGCCAGACCTTGATTATGAAGGTGGACAAAGGACAGACAGAAGTTCATTGAAATCTCTTTCGGTCCTTTTGCTTTCACAAAAGCAACCCACTTTTTCCAAGATGACTCATATTGTCTTCTAGTTGACTTAGACCTGTATTCTTCTGAGAATCCTCTATTGCCTTCTCAGATCCCAAATCTTTTCCTAACCACCGGGGCAAGAAAATCATGAAATGAAGGGTATGGTCTCTCTGTAATAAATCAAAGGCAATTAACTTCTGAGCCCTCTGAAATAGTACTTGGTTCAGTACTAGAGCCAGCCTCAGCCTCAGTTCCTTCTCTAAACGGAACCAGTTGCTCTCGGGCTACATGGGGGCCACCAGAGCTACTCCTCCCTGGAAGGACCTTAGCATGGTGAGGACCTTCAGCTGGAAATTGGATGGGATGAACAGGAATTCCTCAGTCCATCCCTTCCATACTAGAGACATGGTGTCTGTTATCTCCTCTAGAGGATCGTCGTATGGGGCTACATATCGAGGTAGTTTCTTGATGACGCTCGTCATGAAGAGGTCGATCTGCAGTTCGGGGACTTATTCCCATCTGGGAGAGAATAGGTCTGCATCTGTGGACCATTCTAACTCTACCGGCCTAAGCCCGAGTAGAGCATCTGCTGTCATATTGCAGATCGATTGTACATGAACTGCCGATAGGTGCCATCCTTTTAGGCAAGGGATGGCTAACATCACCTAAACTATATGAGACGCTCTCTAGCCTTGTCGGTTCCGACATCTCATTATCGCTTCGATGTCCCAGATCAGCCTAAGGAGGTCTGATCTGCATGGAGAGAGTTTCCCCAACCATGACAGGACTAACATGGCCTTGGATAGAAATAACCGAGTTCCTTAGATTTTCCTCTGATGGGACTGAACACCCCATTCTTCCGATTAGGCATCAATGAGGATGATCTTCAATAGTCGAGGTTGTTGCAAGGGCAAGATCTTCAATAGGCTTTCGGCCTTTGACTATTGTTAGGGAAGTGTTTAAGGAAAGACCGATATCGGTCCTTTTAGATCTCTTCGAGTGTTTGATTCGTATCTTCTCCAGACTCTTAACGCATCCTTCAGCTGTGCTCTTAGCACTGGGTCTGTTACTATTGCGAACTGGAGAGAGTTCAGAACTCTTCCTTGTAAGCGTCTTGAAATCTTGACTGATTACCATAGTCTCTTAACCGACCCTGTGACCTCCTTTTACATCCCTAAGGGAAAGGAGAGCCGGAGTGACCTCAGGTTTCGATGGTTTTTTAACCATTGAAGCATTTGAGCTGGAGAGAATCGAGACTTCTAGAAGCTGATTTTGCATCCCCGATGTTCCAGGAACCGGATTACTTCCTTGGATGCTCATAGACCAGCCACTTTGGGTGCTGCCCACACCAGCCTTTCGACCAGGTACTTTGTTACCTGAACCATTTCTAGGCTTGTTTTTAGCTTGACTGTGTCAGCCAATTCCGTGAAGATACTTAGGACTGTGTTTAGTCCGACAAGTATCTTTCCTTGGACATACGTTATCCTCTGTAACTTGAATCCTAGGTAGGAGGAGAAGGGGCGACTAACTGGAAGCTGCCAATAGGCATCTTTCAGGTCTGACAAAACTGTGAACACCCCTTTTTGAAATAATGTCCTTATGTTTAGAAGGATTAACATTTTGCAATTGCTGTTTTATTTGAACTTGTTGAGTGGCAACAAGTCCAGAATGACTCTGAGTTTTCTTGAGTCCTTCATGTGAACACCAAATAGCCTTCCTTGGAATTCGATGGACTATACTTTCCTTACCACCTGTATGCTCTAGAGCTATAAGGTATACTCTTCTGGGACGGGGTTGGGGTGTAGGAAGAGTTGAGGAAATAATGGTAGAGGCATGTGTATTTTCCATCCTAGTCACATCTTGATTAGGCCTTGGACCCAAGGATCGAAGGTCCAGCGATCCGGAAGGAACCTCCATCCTACCAGAAGCGTTTCTTTGCTTTGACTGATCAGAAGGTTTACATCTTCGACCGCCTGCCTGTGGCACCGCGGTCATCGAAACTATGGTATGTTGTTGAACAGCCCGAGGAAAATTTCTAGACTTTTCCGTCTTCCTCTCAGGTTGGGGACCCACATCCGTGGAAGACTTTCTCTTTGAAGGGATGCCCCACTTCTGGAGAAGTCCCATATTCTCCATGGCAGCTTTCTTAATCACTTCTCTGACTACCTCGTTTGGAAAGAGGTCTCTACCCCAAATGTTGGAAGATATCAGCTTCCTGGTTTCATGTTTCACTGTTGTGGCAGCGAACACAAACTCCCTACAGGCTCTCCTAGCCTTCAAAAAAGCATAAAGGTCTCTTAATAAGGAGTCCATATGCATTTTGGCCAAGACCATGAGCATCTCTGAGGTACTTTGATGAGCTGAACACAACGCCATGCAATTCTGTAGAGATAGGGAGGCTGCAAGTCTCTCCTTTGTCTCTTGTTCCTTGCACAGAAGAAATTATAAAAGTTTACGGAGATTCTCGCTAAACTGTCGTCCAGCGACCTCCGGGTCTAGTTTCCCTACTGAAAAGGTTAAATGGATTTCCTTTCAATCCTTCACCTGCATGGGAAAGGGTAGTGACAGAGGCTTGCCTTCCTCGAGTGCAGAATATGGTTTGCCTGCCTCCACTGCCTTGGCAACAGATTGAAATGCCTTCCACGAAAGGGGAATGATATTGAAGCAGGAGCAAGAAAGGTAGGGTGTCTGTTACTTAGTGTGAACACTTTCGACACCGAGTAACCTGCCTTTCTCAGGCTACTTGACAAGATAGCCTGTGCCTTATCATGGTCGAGAATCATGACTTCCTTCGGTTCCGTTTCTTTTCCTGACGTTGGTTCATGCTTCAGTCGAATGAAGCTATTAGGGAAAGCGTTAAAGCTTGGCCAAAACTGGATTTCGTCTAAAGGAACAGCACCCATCCTCTCCGAGATGTAGAGTTTGCCATCTAAATTCGGCATAAGCTCCGCATGCCTCCAAGGATTGGTTTTGGAGCATGTCAGAAGGTATTGATCTCTGGGTCGTTTGTATGACCCTTGGGGAGCGACAATTGGAGCTTCACAGAGCTCTATCTTGAATTTCGTTTCTGCCTTTTCGCCTTGTATGTGAAAGCTTTCCATTAGACCCTTTATATGGGCCAGTAACTGGTCCATTTTGTCTAATAGAGGGGTAGAAGGTGAAGATGTCGAGGTTGACGGCTCTAGAGCCGGCACAGACGGAAGCAATTACAATACGACATTGTCCACCTCTTCCCGTGGGGGCTTCCTGCCCTCCGTCCCAAAGGCTATCTGGACGCACGGAGGTGCGAATCTTGCCTGGAGCACCAATATTTCCTTACTTGCTTTCGGGCATAGTAAGCTACGTATCCTATCATTAGGTAGGTATGGTCCCGGAGAGTTCTTCTGGAACCTCTTACCCAATAGCATAGTTTCTTACGAGCTGCATTCCTAGACTCCATCGACTTGGGATTATCAAAACCCTCGAATACTAAGGTCCGACATATATTACAAGCTTGGGGGTTCCAATAATGCAGGGATTCGGAAATAATATTGCAGGGGGCATGAAACCTGCATGTATTATGACCATAAAAGTATTTTCTCTTAATATTGCAGAAGACTGCAACACATGTCATCTGGGGTTCCTCCTGTAAAGAAAGGAAAGCAGAATGAGTATAAAATTGATTATCTCACTGATAAGCAATATGTAAAAGTCTTCTTTTAACTAAAATAGCTTAGGATAGTAAGCTAGAAAGGGATAGTGGGAGACACATACTTGTGTATCCCTTGCAAGCAATTGCTGTTACCTTCCCTCAGTATCAACTAGAGGGTGTTTCCTTTATCAAGGAATCTCGAACGAAAGGGTTATAACCCCTATGGGTAGAAAAGTGTATATTGTCACTGCCCATTTAAATATTTAACACTGTGGGGTAAGGATAACTGATTTCATAATTAAAGTATTGAAGGAATCATATTCTTTCAATATAGGATCAATCTCAGCAGAAGCCCGCACAAGGGTACCCAAAATATGTTAGAAATTAACTACTGTATAATCATACTATAGTTTTCTGTTTGCAGTATATACTATATTGCAAAATACCGACTACTGTATAATTATATATTGTAGTTCAGCCAGTGTGCTGCCAGCATGACGCCGACTAGACTAGGAAATATAAAAGACATATATTTGTGTATCTTACCCAGCCCATTTGTTGTGGCCTTCCTTTCCAATATTAAAACCATAGAGTTTCCTGATCAGGGAAGCTCAAAGACAAGGGTTCTAAACCTTTAAGGATAGAAAGTGTACTACCACCAGCCCTTTAATTTATTTAATGTTGTAAGGTAAACGTAAACTGATTTCTAATCAGGATATTGAAGAAATTTTATTCTTTCAATATAGGGTTGGTCTCAGCAAACACCTGGGCAAGGATACCCAAGATATATTGGAAGATAACTACTGGTATAATATATACAATAGTTTTCTATCTGCAGTATATACTATACTGCAAATATACTGACTACTGTATAAACATATACCGTAATTCAACCGGCATATAGGCGGCATAGCTAATCCCTGCCGGCACAGCCCGGCCAGCATGCTAGCTAAAAGAGAGAGAGAAAGCATGGAGTGAAGGACTGCCTTATGACTGTGTATGTATACACTAAAAAAGGATGTAAATATCTAATTTACTAGCTTTCCCCAGAAAGAAGGTTCAAATGGAAAGGGAGAATGTATCATTCAGGCTTCCATCCAACCACCTGTACCATCGCCGGCAAAGTCTGGCCGGCGCATGGCCGGCAGGCTAGTACCCAGCAGTACTGGTACAGTCGGCCTACTGCCGGCTGAGTCAGCACCTGTCTGTCCCTGTCCGGCTGGCGGTATCTAGTACCAGGGCAACAGCATTTGTGGCCGGCAGTCCAAGGAAGGACTGAAGAACCTTGGTGACAGAAGAGACTTCCCACCATCAGCCATCATGGCTGCCGGCAGCTGTCATGGCCGCCAGCAAATGAAATGGCTACCAGCAGCCTGTATATTCGCCAGCAGCCATTATAGCTGCCGGCAGTTTTTAGAAACATAGCCGCCGGCAGCCAATATGGCCGCCGGCAGTCGTCATGGCCGCCGGCAGCCGGAATAGCCTCCAGCAGTTGTTCTAGCCGCTGGCAGCCGGCATGGCTACCTGCAGCTATCATGGTAGCCGGCAACCGTCATGGCTGCCGGCAGTCGGCATAGCCGCAGGCAGTCGGACAGCAGCTGTTAAGTAGGAGTCCGGCAGGCCCCGCAACCCACCGGCAATCGGTGAGATTACAGGACGACGGCCCAAAGAGTTACGATATCTAGGCCGTCACTAAAGGACAGAGGGAGAAGGGAAAAGTGTCCTGTATGAGGTGTGGAAGGAGCTGGCAAGGTTGACGGTCTTACCACACCCTTAAGAAACTCTGTTTCAGTATCGGCGCCATCTTAGGGGGCAGGAGAATATCTATACCCCAGCCTAGGGTCTGCAAATTCAGTTAGGGGACGGCGGCAGTGCCGCCTCCTCTCAACAAAGGAGAAACAGAGTTCCAGTGCTGGTGCCATCCTAGGCAGCAGAAGAATGTCTATTCTTTAGCCTATGGTCTGCGACACAGGACTAGTCTTTTAGACCGCAGGGAGAAGGTGGCGGCAACATACAACCACATCAAGTGCAGTCTAGGAAGGACTAGCCTCCTATGCCGGCAGCCTAGCCGGCAGGGGAATGACTATTCACCCTGCCAGCTGGCTGCCGGCACAAGACTATATACTCTGAGGATCTGACCAAATCCCAAAACCTGCTATCTGTGGCTAGGGGAAGGGACAGAAAACCCTAGACTAGTCATGCCTAAATGAAAACTGGAGGCATGACCCACTAGGGTTTTAGCCTAAGGCTACACTCAGAGGGAGGGAGAGATTACCCTTAAATCTCCACTGAAGACGAGTATCGGTTTATATAGTAATTCCAGGAGATATCTATCTCCGCCTAAATTGAAAAACGATACACGGGGGTAACCGGGGAAATGTCTGAAAGTATACTACATAACCTAGGTTAGGTTACCTAGGCGAGACGAGATCTCAGTTACCTAAATCACGAAAACTCTAACTTACACGATCGACATAGAAAAAGGAAAATTATGCATATTATGAATATCTTTACAAGTATAAATTGCCTAAATAGCTCTCATAATTAATTAATTAATGCTATTTCAACCGGGAATGTCATTTTACTAACTAAACAACACATGCCTAACGAACGACAGCGCCCATGGCGCCTCCGGTAACAGGCCTAGCTCCTAATCATAATAAATTACTCTAATTTCAAAGTGAAACAGTAACTAAAATATACATATTGTAAAGAATCATTACTAAACTTTCCAGAGGCGAAAAAAGCTGGAGATTGCATAAAAAATCCTTGCAGAAATAATTGAAAAAGTTAGATCAACAGGGAACACCACCGTGCGAATTCGCTACAAAATTAGGAATGTCCGCCATCTTGGATATGGCGCCATTTTGATACTCAATAGTAGTATGGGAAGTAGGGTAACCTTGATACGGCTTCCCTTCTATTTTGCCACTTTCCCCCTCAAAGTATAAATGCTATTCGGGGTGAAGATTGCTATGTGGCGTATCAAGAATACGTCCCTGATATTATGCGATATCCTTGAGAGAAATTTAAGGATAATCGTGCCAGGAGTTAGAAGTCTGGAGACCTAAAGGTAAATTCTCTGGGAATATCACTGTAGTACATATATCCCTTAGGAAGCTACTATTAGGAACCTTCTATCAGGACGACATGGTTTGAGCCCAAAAAGCATTTTAGCACAGCTTGTTTTAGAGGCTCCCATAATTTAACCCTACAGTATACTGCCAAGTCTGTTTCATTAGTGAGTATACTCTTGGTATGAAGTTAAAACTGTGATAGAAGAGTAGAGAATCTGACAGAAAAGGAAAGTATGACGTCATGTGACAATGACGTGTAAAAATTCAGGTTCATTTCCTCACTTCCCTTCCTCACTGCATCACATATCCTGCAAACCATTGTCTCACCCTTGTTGTCCCATTCTATCTATCCTTTTTATTCCTTACTTCCTGTTGTTCTCTCTTTGTCTTTCTGTTTGTCTATTTTTTCATCTCTCTCTTTCTCTCGTTTTAACTTGTTTTTTTACTATCCATGATATATGAAATCATGAAAAATTTGCATGTGTATAATGATTTGTGAGTAGAAAGTATACACTGTGTATGTTTGGATCGTTTATGCAAACACAGGTCAAAACTTTTGTAGGTTCATCATCATCATCTCCTACTTCTTGTTATGTTCAATTTTCGTACACGATGTAGATTATGAAAAATCTACTCAAAAAGTTTACAAAACAATAGCAAACCATTCTTCTTCAAGAAACTCCATCGTTGTGTGTAGTCACAATATTTCAGAGTCACAGATGGCGTAGCTGAAATTTGTGTCCTAACACCAGCAGTGTAATAGTTCTACTCTCCCCCTCTTGCTCAACCACTTGTCCTTTATATACGGGTTACCAATACTCCCTAATGTTCCTGACGGACAAGACGCTCCCAGGACTCACAACAAGACGTCACGTGATAGACCCATGCATGGGTCATTTTGTACTGTATAGTTCACACCCGTCAGACGGCTGGTGCCGAAGTAGAATCTCGAACTCTTGTAGAAGAACAGAGCCATATTTTTTATTTACAATTACATTAATATTTATAAAAAAATATTTGTTTTAATTTCACATTATCATACATGAAAAATAAGTACTTTTCATAAGTTTTTGCATTACAATATACACATATTTAATGTACATATGATATTGTTATTGACACAAAGGGCCTCGGTTGGATTTCGTCATGTGTCTCTATCTAGAGCTTTTAATCATATATTTCTCTCTTCATCTCCTACATTATGCTTCATAGTTCTTAGCCATGTAGGCCTGGTCTTCCACCACTTCTAGTGACTTGTAGAGCCTAGTTAAACATTTGGTGAACTAATCTCTCTTGGGGAGTGCAAAAAACATGTTCACCCCCTCTCCATCTACCCCTCACCGTGCGTGTACCGACTTTTCGTCCGATGTCACTTCGTCCGACGACACTTCGTCCACGTCTTTTTGTCCAATGTCATTTCGTCCGATGGACTTTTGGTCCAACGACATTTGGTCCAATTTTAAATCATTTCAATCTATAATAGAAAAAAGAAAACCCCTAGCCAGTCCATAACTTCCCCAACAGAAAATTAAACTTTGTAAGGACCTCTTTCTCCCTTGTTGTTTATAATAATTGATTCCCTATATTCCAAAGTATAGGACTGAAAATAACTAGTTAGGAGATGAAAATTAAATGGAAGTGTCTGACAATATAGAATTGAAGAAAAACTGCTCAACATAACATAACTCCTCTATGCAGAATAATAACTTTTTAGCATAGCTGATTCTTTTGAGTATTAAATGTAACAAATGTAAGAAATAACCTCTGAAGTGAAAATAAAAAAGCAAATAAAAGTTGATAAATTTGATAGTAACACACATGTAAAACAATGAATGATTAAGAAAAAATAGAAAAAAAGAAATAAAAGGAATTAGAATGATTGTTTAAAATTGGTGCAAATTATATGCCACATTCTTCAAAAACTCTGTTTTCCTCGTTGACTCATATCCAGTTACCAATCTTTTGAGACGTTCGGTGATTTTTTTTTATCGTGAAAGAGAATTTGACGGACCTCCTCGGAGTTTTTGAGTTATTTTACCTTGAGTAAATCCTTCTTCTCCCTTCAAGGTTTAGATAAATTTCCAAATGTTCAAATGTTCTCCACCCGCTGAACGTTTTATACCAGAATGAAACCCCTCTACAGCATTGTTTGTAAATAAGCAATTAATTCAGAAGGCATTTCGTCACCGTCTATCAATTCCTCATAGGCCTCTTCAACATCATCAGTAGGGAGAAATGCTAATGCTGAAAAACATCTTACTTTAGGACAGAATTCAGAGGGTTATATTTTTCTTTGAGACCTAGATCAACAATTTTTCTAAACATGGACTGCCCCAGATGAAACAAACCTGCAACGATAGATGAATTAGGGAATGATGAATTATATGACTTATGAATCGCAACATTGAAATCTGCCATGATATCAATTGGATCTACATTAGGTTACATAATTTTCAATTGCTAGAAAACTGATTCATTAGTATGCCTGGTTTTATTCGGCAGTAATGCAAGGACCCGTGGGAAACTGCTACCATTAACTTGTATATGAATGCAAAACAGTTGATTTGATATCACTGTTCTGGCACAATTTTAAATGTCCCATCATATTGCCCAATGACAATATGATGCTATATCTTCGAGAGCTCTTTTTGATGCAAATATTAGAATTCTTTGATGATCCTCGAGGCCTGAATTATATCTGATTAACTGTTCGCTATTATCAAGTTTAACGTATTCGTCAGGGATTTCAAATCCATGTCCAGCCACTGGATTAGCAGGAAATCCGAAATGTTTTTGTCAGTACCTTTAAATAGTCTTTTAAAGTACTTGCACATGAGGGAGCTGAGAACAAGTATTTTCAGTTATCTCCGTATACTTTCTCGATAATATGCTACACGAGATTGCTGCTATGTTTTCAATCGTTTCTTCCTTAATTTCAGCAACTGCTTTTCTAGCATCTAATGCATATAAATATGCGGGATGAAGTTGCTCACCGGAAGAATAAATAATTTTTGGTACATTGTCTTCCGTAACCGTTGACTGCGCACTGAACACAGCTGCCTTTTCTCACACCTCCAGTATTCTTTTCCAAGTTTTGTGTTAGTTGAATGAAAATCGTATATATAATTATTTTCATTTATTATTTTTCTTTCCTTCGTTGATTGTATGAACTGTGCCATTTCGGGATGAGAAGATTCAGAAACTGAATTACTAAACTTACAGCACACTATATATATATATATATATATATATATATATATATATATATATATATATATATATATATATATATATATATATATATATATATATACATATATATATATATATATATATATATATATATATATATATATATATATATATATATATATATATATATATATATATATATATATTAGTATATATTACTTTATCATAAAAGCCAATAGGGTATAAACTTCTAACACAGAGGTAAAATAAACGGTAATAAAAGTCCTTTAAACCACTTGTTTTCTTTAAAAATTGGACCATTTTCGTTGGACCAAAAGTCCATCGGACGAAAAGACATTGGACAAAAAGACGTGGACGAAGTGTCGTCGGACGAAATCACGACGGACAAAAAGACCACCCACCTCTGGATTTATGTCAGTGTCTGTTTAGCCCGACCTCTTTATATATGTTTCTTTTCAATCAGTTGCTTGTTTCTTGTTACCAGAATTCCTTGTGAGTCTTTTAGAAATACTGTTTATCCATTAACTGAATCTATTTTAATTTAGCTTTATTTTATAGCATAGTACTATTTCCAGTCTTTCCAACAGAATCAAATTTATGATATTATCAGTATCATTAAAGCAAACTGTCATATGCCTTGTATTGAACGTTCAAAATTTTATTCATCTTAGTACTTACAGTTCATCATTAAAACTCTGTTTCAGACAGATGCTACACCATTCCTATTTACCAGATTTGGCACTATGGGGACTTCGATGTGCATCCTAATATGAGTTGGTATCTACTTACGTCACTATTAATGTCATTGATAACAAGAGAGCCACAGAATAACTGATTAGCAGCTATACAAATAAAAAAAAAAGAAAATAATGTTAGAGAGCTTAATAATAATTTTTTTTTATTTTTTTTTTTTTACATGCGAGGGTTTTGGGTTGATGCTATCATTATCAGGATGAAAATGTGATAAAAGTACTAAAATTCATGAGAAAAAAAAAATATATAAGCAATTTACGTGCTTCGGTTATATTAAAAAAAATGTAAATATGTAAAGTGCACTAACATTATACTCGAATATTCATGAAAGAAAGAAAACGTAGAAACATTTTCACACAAAAATATTACTTCAGTCTCTAGTTTGTTCTCTCTCTGAGTCACAGGCGTGGTGTACTTTTAAACCTTAATCCGGGAAATATTTATACGTTTACTTAAAATGCAATAAGTTTGTGGGTGAGATCTAGCTCCAGGTGGTTTGAAGGTCAAATTTAGGACCACGGTGTTCTCCTTCAAATGAAGTTTGATTTCACCATCCAAGCCTGAAAGAGAAGGCAGTTTAACCAGGATCATTTGATTGTACAACGATGTCTTTTCTTCAGACTGGCCGGGGTTCCAAACTTTTGATTTATCGCTTTTAAAAGAAATGTATGACATCTTGTTGTCTTCAGTTGGTAATTTTGGAGTTCCCCCATTCGAAGGGTCGTAGATTCTTCTTAATAGTAATAAAATAATAATTTAATTTTAATCCCGAGATTTCTAATTTTTTTCTCAAACCTGCTTATTTTTAATTTTGTCTTTTAAGCCTATTTCAATTTCAAGAAAAGGCTATTGACTTTATTGTAATTTTACTGATGTAATTTTCCAGCTGATGATGTACTTATCAATCATGATAATAAACAACGTTCTCTAAAGCTTCAATATTCGCGTTATACTATATATATATATATATATATATATATATATATATATATATATATATATATATATATATATGTGTGTGTGTGTGTGTGTGTGTGTGTGTGTGCGTTTTAAGACAAATATTTGTGTTCCATTGACATAAAATATATATCAGTGTGTTTATGTTATCCAAAGTTCATTGTTTAGGAGGTAAAATTAAAGTGAAAACTTAATTTAATTACATTGAAAAGAGCAATAGCATCTTCTCTCCAGGGCAGTCGTAATTAGATAACTTCCATTAACAGAGAAACAATTTGCTAGAAGACGAAAATACCAAATTAGTTTCCGGATAACTGCCGTTACAGAATTAAAAATAAAACGTTTTGTAGCCCGACATCACACTAGGAACGAGTAAAGAAGGAGGAAGCAGAATCAGTTGTATTTCTCTTTTTTTTTCGTATCAATGAGAACAGAAATGAAACGTCTAAAGATTTTCTTGATGAGACCTCATTTGTATTCAATAAGGCAACAAGAGACCTCCTTAAAGGAAATTTCTCGTGGCTGGGACGGAAGAGACATCGTGAGGTGCAGCTCTTAACGGAAAATTAAATTACTCGTCTTGGATAATGAATTTAGCGTCGGAAGTGGTCAGAGCGAAGTGTCTTCCCCCAATTTAAACCTTTTTATCTACCAGAAGTTCGTTAAACTATCGTACCGGGAGTTGCAATGCTATCGTACATGGAGTTGCAAAACTTACGTAGGCCGAGTTGCAAAATTCTTGTAACGGTGGTTGCTTACACCGAGTAACCCTACCTTACCCAGCCTGTTGGAGGCGTGACCAGCACAAAAATGGCTCGGAAATTACCTTCAGAGGACAGAGTTCCATAGCTCCCTGTCGTGGATCTCAAAACATTCTCTTTTGTCTTTTGTTTTCGTTTTTCTTGTTCATATCCTTCATTCTTCTTTACCTTTTTTCCAAACTGATGCTGCTTAATGTCTATCTAGAAGTTATTCATAACTGCACTAAATTACCTTGCATACTACAGCATATCATCATCTTTGCCTCTAATTTTACTGTAGGAGAGAAATTTAACCTACTGAAATACAATCAAGTTATGTGGTCTTCAATTCTTTAGTTACTTTTTGTGACCAAAATATTTCATAACTTTGTTTTAATAATTTTTTTCCTGAAATATAGTTGTGAGTTTTTATCGTTAAAAAAAATCTTGTAATTTTCTTTTTTTTTAATCTGACCATATTGAAACTTAATTCTTACTGTGGCAGGATGTCACAAGAACAAACCCCACACCCTTGAATCACTCTAACTGACAAATTTCTCTTCAATACAAACTTTCCCCTTACGTTATCATAAACTGGACTCTTAGACAGAAAGAACATAAAAACAAAACATAACCTTATTACTATATTTTTTATAACTAAATATATAATTAACAAAAGAAAAAAAAACCTTTCCATGATGAAATAAATCCTAACAAAACTTAAAACTAACCGCAACCCAAACATAAAAACATAAAACACACACACACACACATACACACACACACACACACACACACACATATATATATATATATATATATATATATATATATATATATATATATATATATATATATATATATATATATATATATATAGCGAGTTCACCAACACCAAAATTTGTAGGTTTATATATGTTATATGCAACACAGTCCTTCAAAAATTGCCGAACTGTCTTTCACGGCACAACCATCAATCTGTGAATAACAGATTAAACTGTGTGGCAATTTGCCACCACTGCCTCCCTAATTGGGGTCCTGGATGTCATCATCGTCATCATCATCAATAACAGCAATCGAAAGTTCATCCATTCTGTGTCATCAACATTTATCTAAATCCAAAAACCAGTCTAAATATAATCGTAATAGAGGCCAGGTCATCAAGGGTTGAGCAGCATTCAAAACTAAGTTCTCTCCAAAGGAGGTATTACAGCTCAAAAAAATGATTAATCACTTCCAACGCTGGTTAAAATCAAATATATAAATCCAGCGTTCCCACAACTGCCTCAAGTCGCAGTCAATCAAAAATAAAAAAAAAAGCATTCGCTCCAAAACATTTACCATTTTCCTAACGTAGCTAAAAGTAAACAAACAACCTCATTTATACTAACAGTCTTTCTCACAACAAACAATCGATACACTAACTACTCTCTCTCTCTCTCTCTCTCTCTCTCTCTCTCTCTCTCTCTCTCTCTCTCTCTCTCTGTGGATTTGGCAAAAAAATAGATAAAAATAAAAATAAGAATTAATCCTCAACATTCCTCCCCCTTTCTTTGCCAACTCCTACATTTTCACACAACCACTTATATTATTTTTTTCATTCCCCAGTCGTAGTCAGGAAAAGGACCTTTGCTTCGAGTAACTCGGCGTTCATACACTCTCTCATTCACTTCTTCCTTATCACAATAATTCGCTACATTAACACTATTCCTATCTAAATTCCTATCATCTAATATATCATGTACTATCCATTCTACCTAACTATTATATGGCCCTAAAATCTCACTTATTTCCGTCAGCAATTCATCCATTTCATCAAAACTATTTTCTACTTTGATAAAAGATTCATTCATACTACTTATCATTTTCCTATTTCTCATTCTCGCATTCGTCATACTTTCTTTAAAATCATCTAAGGAAAAGCCACACACACTATAGGTATCATTCATACTCAGCCACGTTTCATCTGTATTAATACATTTATCTTCAACACTCACCTGTACATTTACACCCTTTTCAAGTATACTCGGATTCCTACCTATACCTATAAATATCCCTTGCACTTTCTCCTCACTTAAAACTTTCAAACTCCTCTTTTTTCTATATTGAAGTAACACTAATTGTTTATTTTCCAACCCTAACTTCTCATGCATACTAGGTTCATACTTACTCATGTCCAACCATTTATTCATCCCATTCACCCGAACATTGATCCTATTTCTGCTACACACACAGGACGACTCACACAGTTGAACCCTCTTACACTCTAGTTTCCCGAACATCCTGTCTGACTTA
Source organism: Palaemon carinicauda (assembly GCF_036898095.1). NCBI lineage: Eukaryota > Metazoa > Arthropoda > Malacostraca > Decapoda > Palaemonidae > Palaemon > Palaemon carinicauda. Next base: position 14,759,859 of record NC_090744.1, on the reverse strand, counting down.
ATCCCTTCTTCCTATATTCTCTAGCTACATGCCCATCTACACCACATTCAGTACACTTACCCCGCAGCTCCTTGCACATTCTAGCATAATGACCATCCTTACCACAATTACCACAAATCACATTCATACAATTACTACAACATCCACTCGCTATGTGCCCAGTCATACCACACCGATAACATTTTACCCCTTTCTCTTTCTTGCACTCGCTAATTCTATGGCCTACTTCACCACATCCAAAACAAGCACCTAGAGCCCATCTATATTCATTCTTCTTATGCCCTACTTTCCCACACCTATAACAGTTCTCTTCACAGACACAACTACCTGACCTACCTCGCTGAGCACAAGCAAACCTGTCTTTCCAAACCTGATTCCCTTGCCTAAACCCTTCATTTTCCCTTACAGGTATTCCCACATTACTCGCCCTAACACTCCTATGTACTACATTATCAGCTACCCTCATCGGTCCTCTCATAACAGCATCTCTAAAGCTAACAGATTCTGGCACACTTTCCTCCATTCCAGTTCTTACACTCACAGATTTACTTTCTTTCATACACCTATCCAACTCGTAATCCTCAACTATCTCTAAAATGTCATCGCATGTCAGTCTTTCTTTTGTCCACCTCATTTTCTCCTTCTGTTTCAAATTAATAAACTCAGCAACATTCTCCGATACAATAGCCAAAAACTTCTTCATTAACTCCTTATTCTCATTTTTACCTTCATCTCCCTACTTCTTCCTTGCTAACGTTTCTAACCTACATAAATACATCGATATCGCTTCTCCTATATTCATCCGTGCTTTATCAAAATCCTTCTTACGCTTATACCTAACACTCCCTTTCATACATTTTACCTGCTCAATTATTATCTTTTTCACACTGTCATAATCAACATCCCCTACACTCATTATCACACCATACATCGTCAACAAATACCCAGTCAAATATTCTCTTAACTCCCTAGCCCAAACTCTCTTACTATCACCATACTTATCCTGACAATACCTCTCATACTCCTTGAAAAACTCGTATACATCCCTACTACTATGCTCATTGAACCTTTCACACTGCTACCTTCCCTCTTGTTTCCTACTTCCTCGCTTGAATTTGAGGAATATAATTCCACACTCATACTCCTATCCTTGATTATATTCTTTCTAGCCCTTTTCTTACTCACCACTTTCACCCATTCACGATCATCTTCACTCTCGTCCTGACCTTTCTTCTTTTCCCTCTTCATATTACTTTTACGTTTCTTCTCATTCTTCCTATCACATATCTGTTCATCCTTATTATGCCTAATTCCTTTATTTTCAATCTCACTATCACTACCTTCCATATCACTTACCTTAGCCTTCTTCTCTTCCACTATCAACCCATTAATAGAAGCAGAAGCCATTTCTCTGACTGCACCTGCACCCATGAATGTTTTCATCATCCCCATTACTTGCCCCATCATAGCATCCAATCATTTCTCCATTCGTTCTTCATTCTCTCGCATCTTCATCTCAACACCCTCTTCCACTCTCTCTACATTTCCCCGAATTTCCCTCAGTTTCCTTTGCATCTCCTCATTCTCACAGTTCAACCTCTCATTCTCTACTAGCAACCTCTCTTTCTCAACTATCAACTTCTGCTCCTGTTCTTTATAATGCCGCAATTCCTCCTCCAAAGCCTTTTATTTGCCTTTGATTGTCATTAACCTTAAATCTAAATCCTAAATAAAACCTTTGTGAAAGAGTCTGGTTCAATCCCACCTCAGCTGTCCCTGTTCGGGCGCCAAAATAATGTGGCGCGATATCACAAGAACAAACCCCACACCCTTGAATCACTCTAACTGACAAATTTCTCTTCAATACAAACTTTCTCCTTATGTTATCATAAACTGGACTCTTAGACAAAAAGGACATAAAAACAGAACAAAACCTTAATACTATATTTCTTACAAACCAAATATATAATTAACAAAAAAAACCTTTCCACAATCAAATATCTCCTAACAAAACTTAAAACTAACCGCAACCCAAACATAAAAACACAAAACACACACACACACACACACACACACACACACATATATATATATATATATATATATATATATATATATATATATATTGCGAGTTCACCAACACCAAAATTTGTATGTTTATATAATATATGTTATTTGCAACACAGTCGTTCAAAAACTGTCGAACTGTCTTTCACGGCACAACCATCAATCTGTGATTAACAGATTAAAATGTGTGGCAATTTGCCACCACTGCCTCCCTAATTGGGGTCCTGGATGTCATCATCGTCATCATCATCATCATCATCAATAACAGCAATCGAAAGTTCATCCATTCCGGGTCATCATCATTTATCTAACTCCAAAGAGCAGTCTGAATATAATCGTAATACAGGCCAGGTCATCAACGGTTGAGCAACATTCATAAGTAAGTTCTCTCCAAAGGAGGAATTACGGCTCAAAAAAATAATTAATCACTTCCAACGTTGGTCAAAATCAAATATATAAATCCAGCATTCTCACAACTGCCTCAAGTCGCAGTCAATCAAAAAAAAAAACATTCGCTCCGAAACATTTACCATTTTCCTCACCTAGCTAAAAGTAAACAAACAACCTCATTTATACCAACAGTCTTTCTCACGACAAACAATCGATACAGGGTCTCTCTCTCTCTCACTCTCTCTCTCTCTCTCTCTCTCTCTCTCTCTCTCTCTCTCTCTCTCTCTCTCTCTCTCTCTTTCTGTAGATTTGGCAAAAAAAAAAGATAAAAATAGAAATAAGAATTAATCCTCCACATTCCTCCCACTTACTTTGCCAAATCCTTCTACATTTTCAAACAACCACTTACATTATTTTTTTCATAACCCAGTCGCAGTCGGGAACGGGACCTTTGCTTCGAGTAACTCGGCGTTCATACACTCTCTCATTCACTTCTTCCTTATCACAATCATTCGCTACATTAACACTATTCCTATCTAAATTCCTATCATCTAATATATCATGTACTATCCCACCTATCTCACTATTATCTGGCCCTAAAATCTCACTTATCTCCGTCAGCAATTCATCCATTTCATCAAAACTATTTTCTACTTTGATAAAAGATTCATTCATATAACTCATCATTTTCCTATCTCTCATTGTCGCATTCGTCATACTTTCTTTAAAATCATCTAAGGAAAAGCCACACACACTATGGGTATCATTCATACTCAGCCACGTTTCATCTGTATTAATACATTTATCTTCAACACTCACCTGTACATTTACACCCTTGTCATGTATACTCGGATTTCTACCTATACCTATAAATTTCCCTTGCACTTTCTCCTTACTTAAAACTTTCAAACGCCTCTTTTTTCTATATTGAAGTAACACTAATTGTTTATTTTCCAACCGTAACTTCTCATGCATACTAGGTTCATACTTACTCATGTCCAACCATTTATTCATCCCATTCACCCGAACATTGATCCTATTTCTGCTACACACACGGGAAGACTCACCCAGTTGACCCCTCTTACACTCTAGTTTCCTGAACATCCTGTCTGACTTAATCCCTTCTTCCTATATACTCTAGCTACATGCCCATCTACACCACATTCAGTACACTTACCCCGCGGCTCCTTGCACATTCTAGCATAATGACCATCCTTACCACAATTACCACAAATCACATTCATACAATTACTACAACATCCACTCGCTATGTGCCCAGTCATACCACACCGATAGCATTTTACCCCTTTCTCTTTCTTGCACTCGCTAATTCTATGGCCTACTTCACCACATCCAAAACAAGCACCTAGAGCCCATCTATATTCATTCTTCTTATGCCCTACTTTCCCGCACCTATAACAGTTCTCTTCACAGACACAACTACCTGACCTACCTCGCTGAGCACTAGCAAACCTGTCTTTCCAAACCTGATTCCCTTGCCTAAACCCTTCATTTGCCCTTACAGGTATTCCCACATTACTCGCCCTAACACTCCTATGTACTACATTATCAGCTACCCTCATCGGTCCTCTCATAACAGCATCGCTAAAACTAACAGATTCTGGCACACTTTCCTTCATTCCAGTTCTTACACTCTCAGATTTACGTTCTTTCATACACCTATCCAACTCGTAATCCTCAACTATCTCTAAAATGTCATCGCATGTCAGTCTTTCTTTTGTCCACCTCATTTTCTCCTTCCGTTTCAAATTAATAAACTCAGCAACATTCTCCGGTACAGTAGCCAAAAACTTCTTCATTAACTCCTTATTCTCATACCTTCATCTCCATACTTTTTCCTTGCTAACGTTTCTAATCTACATATATACATCGATATCGCTTCTCCTACATTCATCCGTGACTTATCAAAATCCTTCTTACGCTTATACCTAACACTCCCTTTGATACGTTTTACCTGCTCAATTATTATCTTTTTTACACTGTCATAATCAACATCCCCTACACTCATTATCACACCATACATCGTCAACAAATACCCAGTCAAATATTCTCGTAACTCCCTAGCCCAAACTCTCTTACTATCACCATACTTATCCTGACAATACCTCTCATACTCCTTGAAAAACTCGTATACATCCCTACTACTATGCTCATTGAACCTTTCACACTGAGGTACTGCTCTCATAAACACAGTATTACACACATCATGTTCATTCTCACTGCTCTTATCACTGCTACCTTCCCTCTTGTTTCCTAGTTCCTCGCTACAATATAAGGAATCTAATTCCACACTCATACTCCTATCCTTGATTATATTCTTTCTAGCCCTTTACTTACTCACCACTTTCACCCATTCACGATCATCTTCACTCTCAGCCTGACCTTTCTTCTTTTCCCTCTTCATATTACTTTTACGTTTCTTCTCATTCTTCCTATCACATTTCTGTTCATCCTTATTATGCCTAATTCCTTTATTTTCAATCTCACTATCACTACCTTCCATATCACTTACCTTAGCCTTCTTCTCTTCCACTATCAACCCATTAACTGAAGCAGAAGCCACTCCTCCGACTGCACCTTCACCCATGAATGTTTTCATCATCCCCATTACTTGCCCCATCATAGCATCCAATCATTTCTCCATTCATTCTTCATTCTCTCGCATCTTCATCTCAACACCCTCTTCCACTCTCTTTATAGTTACCTGAATTTCCCTCAGTTTCCTTTGCATCTCCTCATTCTCACAGCTCAACCTCTCATTCTCTACTAGCAACCTCTCTTTCTCAACTATCAACTTCTGCTCCTGTTCTTTATAATGCCGCATTTCCTCCTCCAAAGCCTTTTACTTCCCTTCGATTGCCATTAACCTTAAATCTAAATCCTAAATATAACCTTTTTGAAAGAGTCTGGTTCAATCACACCTCGGCTGTCCCTGTTCGGGCGCCAAAATAATGTGGCGCGATGTCACAAGAACAAACCCCACACCCTTGAATCACTCTAACTGACAAATTTCTCTTCAATACAAACTTTCCCCTTATGTTATCATAAACTGGACTCTTAGACAAAAAGGACATTAAAAAAACATAACCTTAATACTTTATTTCTTACAAACTAAATATATAATTAACAAAAAAAACCTTATCCACAATCAAATAAATCCTAACAAAACTTAAAACTAACCACAACCCAAACATAAAAACACAAAACACATATATAAATTGCGAGTTCACCAACACCAAAATTTGTATATTCATAAAATATATGTTATTTGCAACATAGTCGTTCACAAACTGCCGAACTGTCTTTCACGGCACAACCATCAATCTATGATTAACAGATTATACTGTGTGGCAATTTGCCACCACTGCCTCCCTAATTGGGGTTCTGGATGTCATTATCGTCATCATCATCATCATCATCAATAACAGCAATCAAAAGTTCATCCATTCTGGGTCATCAACATTTATCTAAATCCATAGAGCAGTCTAAATATAATCGTAATACAGTCCAGGTCATCAACGATTGAGCAACATTCAAAACTAAGTTCTCTCCAAAGGAGGAATTACGGCTCAAAAAAATAATTAATCACTTCCAACGTTGGTCAAAATCAAATATATAAATCCAGCGTTCACACAATTGCCTCAAATCGCAGTCAATCAAAAAAAGAAAAACATTCGCTCCAAAACATTTACCATTTTTCTAACCTAGCTAAAAGTAAACAAACAACCTCATTTATACCAACAGTCTTTCTCACAACAAATAATCACTACACTAACTATCTCTCTCTCTCTCTCTCTCTCTCTCTCTCTCTCTCTCTCTCTCTCTCTCTCTGGATTTGGCCAAAAAATAATAAATAGAAATAAAAATAAAAATTGATCCTCCACATTACCAGGTCTAACTCTTCTAGAATGTACAGTATTTGTAGATTGTGGGTTCAGGTAATCAAATGACCATTAGAGTGAGAGCTTGCCACCACACACGAACAGACATCGAGGTTATTGCATGACTTCATTGCTATGAGTATAGTCTCTTGTGGCATTCAGTGGGAGTATGAAAGCTATTACACGTCTTTGCCTATAGATATCTCACAATAGATGTCCCATGAACCGCGTAGACGACAACCATCTTACCCCCAATAGCTTATCAAGGTTGCTCGGCAGAAAACCAGTTTTCATCATTCTTTATTATTAAAGTGACTTTACTGCAGTTTTATGCTGCCTTTGGCTGCACCAACCAACGTACAGTGAAACTAAGATAAAAGAGTAAACATAGAGAGAAACAAAATCAAACAAATTGGGCACCAAAAATATATTATATACTATGGCACGTAACTAAGAACCAAACATATAATATATACACGACCGACAAGTTAATCAACCTCTTGAATTCCAAACTCTTTTGTTTTATTTTTCATTAAAACTGTTACATTTCAAAATATTGATGCACTAATTCTGAGACAGTTAAATAACTCCCAGACTGCAATATATAAAACGCTGAATATCCAAAGGTCTCTTAAGTACACTCAAAACTAAACTTAGTTATTACTATTAAGAATTATTTATGACTTACTACGGCTGTTTAACAGGATACGAGCTGATTATAATCTAAACAATGGTGATTGGAATAATACACTCCTTACAAAAATAAATACATTCTATATAAATTATAACACTTTGAAAAGAATTTACATAAATCAACTAAATCACTCGAGATATTAAGTCTGAACC
>NC_090744.1:14737654-14747654 GCF_036898095.1 Palaemon carinicauda | reverse complement strand
ATACTCACTACGATTGTTAATAAGACATGAGCGAATAATATTTTAAACCCTGGTGATTGGAATAATATACTTCACAAAAATGAATATATTTTATATAAATTACAACACTAAAAGAATTAACATAAAACAAATAAATCACTGGAAATATTAATTCTGAACAAAACTTAGATCAGGACAAAAATGTTACAATCTGAGGATTATATTATCACGGCTTTAAATGTTAAATCTGAATAAACCTTGGACTAAGACAAAAGAAATACTTATGAAAAGTATGCAGTCACTTGTTTCACTTGAAATTAAATCTGAATACAATTTTCAAGTTTGACACTTAATGAATATAGATAAACAGATGACAATACAAAAACCTATCACCTGCCTACGGGGCTTTATACAAAACTTTAAGAGAATTTTTGTAAGTACTCGCTATGATTACAAAACTCGTCACACCTAAACTTTGATATTTCACAGGACACTTTTAAAACATTTTACTAAGCTGTGTGCAAGAGTAAGAGAGAGGGGGAGATGGCTGTCTCAAGTCTGGAAATCTCAATTCTGCCTACACAACCCTGGGAGTTGCCTTTATAACAGACTTAGCTACTTCCAGAAGATTCCAGGAGAGCAAGTTCTGGAAGCATGGGGGCCGTACTAAGGCATCAGAGCTAGCAAGTATTGCTCTCTCAAAAGCTTACTCACAGAAGAGGGAGACAAATCCTGGGTTTCCTGGGCAACTATCATACACAGCAAGGCGATTCTCTGTCAGCTAGCTCCACCCACCCTTTGTCCCAGAAATAAAAAAAGAAAAAAAAAATAACATCCTGTCACTAGTTTTTTCGCGAATTTTCACAAGCACGTGGCATATTGCGTACTCTCTCACAAACAGGACACAATACCTAATAAAAATATCAAAGTACATTACAAAAGACATTGTTCCTATCTTGTATAGGCACATAACAGTCTCAAACATATTTTGTAAGACTTCGTAAAAAACATACATGAAATAAAATGTTAAGTTAAAAATAACATAAATTTACAAATACTGACTTGAATAAAAAATTCGATGCAATTAGCGACGATAGTCTTACGTAATTTACATAATATACTTGAATCTACAAAAGGAAAGGTCATCTTAAGAGCTGGCTAACCCCTTTCCATGCACAAATAGAATGTAGATAAAATACTCAATAAACTATTGTATTTACTCTACACTAGACCAGCTTCGTAAGAATATATATATATATATATATATATCTTTCTATATATATTATATCTATATATATACATATATATATATATATATATATCTTTCTATATATATATATATATATACATATATATATATATATATATATGTATATATATATATATATATATATCTTCTTCGACTAAAGTTTTTCCCGGTATGCAAGGTCGCTGTTTCTAGAGAGCCGTTTCCAAGTTCTTCTATCTCAGATATCCTCCGTTGTGAGATCTTTCTCCTCTATATTTGCTGCTACACACTCCATCCACCTTCTCTTTGGTCTCCCCCTCCTCCTCCTACCTGGAACATCCATATCCATTATCCTCCTTCCAACCTACTCCTGGTCTCTCCTCATTACATGCCCAAACCAGTGTAGTCTCTTTCTTGGATTTTCTTTGACACATCTGTAACCTTTGTTGTTCCGCTTACCAAGTCATTCCTAACCCTATCCAGTCTCGTGATCCCAGCCATCTATCTTAGCATTCTCATCTCTGCAACATTCATTTTCTTCTCGAAGATCTTTTTCATGGGCCAGGTCTCTGCACCATATGTCATGGCAGATCTCACTACAGGTTTATTTACCTTTCCCTTTAACTTTAAGTTTATTCTTCGATCACACAACACTCCCAACACTCTTTTCCAATTATTCCATCAAGCTTGAATTCTACCGTTCGCTTCCGTTTGGAGTACGCTGTTTCCTCCACATATGACCCTAGGTACTTGAATTTTTCTGTCCTCTTTACTATTTCACCCAGCAAATGTATATCATTTAATTGGTTCTGTGAGTTGCAACACGTATACTCTGTTTTTTATTCTACTGATCTTTAGCCCTCTGCTCTCCAATTTCTCTCTCCATCTCTCCAGCTTCCACTCCAATCCTTCTCTGGTTTCATCACACAGAGCTATATCATCTGCAAACAGCACGGTCTATGTTGAGTGTGCCCTTACTCTTTCAGTAATTACATCCATTAACATTTATATATATATATATATATATATATATATATATATATATATATATATATATATATATATATATATATATATATATGACTGCGGTCTTCATGTATGCACTGCCATTGCTTCGATATAGTTCTCGCGACATCTATTGTAGTATATCTATATTCTTTGTATTTATAGGATTTGTTAAAATTTACAAATCCATATCTGTTGAAACTCAGAACACCAAAATTACTTTCAAATATTATTTTGTTGTACCATGACTTTAGTTTTAGAAGTATTAGATACGATTAGCTATTTTTCGGATATATTAGATGACAATGTTTCGAAGCTAAAGACTTTATTTTATTATCTTTATATCGGTAATAAAGATAAGCCTGAAAACCACTGATTATTTCAAATTAAAAATAATACTTTGCACCAGAAATGAAACGCTAATCCTTTTTATTTCTAAATTAGGATAAAGAAGTAAAAGCAAGGATGTAATCCTAGTTATCTATCAATCGTATTTATGAAGAATATTTGAAATCATTAACTATTTTCAGTTCTTTTAATGAGGTAGATTTTTTACCCGATTAGAATAATAAAATCTAGCTTTGACAAAGCATTTTACATCTAACTCATTTCGACGAAGGATTTTGAAATACTGTGACGAGAGTGGACTGTTGCCAAGCAACTAACATTTATTTGAAGGCAACATAGTTATTGATAGCCCCACAAGGCGTCACATAAGAGTGACAATTGCACGTTTATATTCAACGATTTTTGATGATTTGGATGCCATTGGCATGAAAATAGATAATCGAATACCAGAATGATGATAATTTTAATTACCTTGTTACATTTAACGACTTTTTGACGTGGAATCCGATAATGACTGCAGGGCAAAATAAAATTTTGATAGGTCATACCTCTTTATTCCTATCTGCTTTGTTTGCTGCAGTTGCATTACATGGTTTCCCATTCCCTGAAGCAGACAGGCATGTGAAAGAGGACGACCTGCGCCAGAGAGTTGTAGTGTTGGCGGAGTCTTGCACGAGATACTTGGGTCTTAGGCGGTCATTAGTAATCCAATCCTTTTAGCATGAACAGAGAGGAGGAAAGTTTTCGGAGTACGTGCATATGTGACGATACTTTGTACTTTAATTATCGTTCACAAGTGATAATCATTATTTAAATTTTTTACAATTATGAGCAAATCATGAATATGCATAACATAAAAAGTGAAAAAAAAAATCTTCACTTGTATAAACTTCACCATTTTCTAAATTATGCCATGACATAAAAACAAAGTATTCTGAGATGTGAACGATAAATCAGGACTGCCAGTCATACGCAATCTTCCTGAGAAATAACAACACAAGGAAAATTTGCTTCCCTAACTCTGAAAGGTTGGCATAACCGAGAAGCTGTGAAACGATACTGGAACTCGTCAGTTGATATACGGTAGCATTCAGTGTTTAGCCTACTTCTCGCTTAGCTAATGTTGGGATGATGGAGCATCATGGGCCACATTAAATAAATTCTAGAGCTGAAAGACAGGAAACTTCAGTAGCCATATGGAGAGTCATAACAGAAATGTATAGAAATAATATCCTCCTCATTGAAATTAGCCGTAAATCTAATATAAGTCGGACAACAGTATTCAGGGGGATCAAACGTTTCAAGGAAGGCGAGAACCACAAGAATCGGACTTGAAAAGGATGATTCCGCGCCATTGTTCGAGAGCAGGATAACTAGATCATTGCTAAAGTGAATTACTGTGTATTTATTCCTTTTATCCTTTATGATTCGGTTGAATAACAATATATTTTATTTAATGATTATCATATGCAAGTCAAGTAGGCTCATACCTAAAACCACTGACATCACAGAAAAGGGAGGTGTGGAAATCATCAAGGAGGACATACTCCCAACAGACAGACAAGCAGGATGTCCTGTAGGTTTGGCTTTCGGGATCCTTTCATCAGGCTTGTGCTACGGCATAGTAATTCATTCCAAGGCAGATGGCGGTAAGCATGTTTCCGAAAAAGTCGTTGGCAACACAATTCAGTTTACCAAAGATGTGTTGAATGGAACAATTGTATTCAGAATTGCATAGATATGTAGACATTCACGGGGAGACCAAGCTTTAGACTGTCGCCTGAATGTGTGACAAAAGACGTGCCCTCTAAGAAGTGGGGTAAGTAACGAATAGGCCCATACACCACCAGTAGTTTGCAGTCGAAAGTAGAGTAGCTAGATTCAAATTGGGAAAGTGGTTTTTTTTTTTTTTTTTTTTTTTTTTTTTTTACTGAAGAAGGCAAATTAAATATCTGTTCAAGTACTGCCTCTATAGTGACGTCACTGACATCAGTGGAGAGCAGGAATGGTGCAGTTAGTACAGAAAAGGCTAGAGCAGTAGCAGTTCATCAGACTTTATTTGCACTGATGGAGGCCTCCTCCTGTATTGATCCTACTTCAGTTATTTTGGTTTACCTTTGAGGGAGTCATAAAGGGGAGCAAGAGTGCTGGCAATGGCTGGCAAGAACCTGTGAAGATTCATGGGAAAAGGTTACATATTCAGATTGGGCTACACCATTAATTGTTATTGTGAAAGGAAATTTTCAGATCAGGTTATGTGTAGATTACAAGGTAACGTTGAATCCATGGCTTTAGATAGCTCAGCATCCATGGCCAAATCCTAAAGACATGTTTGCAACAACGTCAGGATATACTGTATTTTCAAAGATGGATCTTAGACAAGCATTTCAAAAACTTCCCATGGATGAAAATTCATAAGAATTATATACCATAAATACATCATCAGGTTTGTATAGACCAAAGAGATTACCTTAAGAAGTAAATAGCAGTCCAAATATCTGGCAAGAAACCCTGGATAAAAATTTTGCAGGAATGCAAGGAGTATTCATTTTTATAAATATTTTAGTCTGGGGTATAGTTAAAGGAGAGCATAGAGGAAGGTTATGGACTGTTCTGAAGAAGTTAAAAGAACACAATATTAGAGTAAATAAGAGCAAATATAATTTAGAAGTTAATTCATTAGAATAATTTGGATTTTGTAATTAATGGCAAAGGTCTTCACAAAACTAAGGAAAAAATTTAAGCAGTAAATCAACAAAGGCACCAGAAAATGTTAAGGAATTTCAATCTTTTCTAGATATTGTAACACTTTATGGGAATTTCATTCAAATATTGTATACAATTGTGCATCCATTGTATAACTCGTTGAATAAGGGTGTAGAGTGGAATTGGACAAACGATTATCAGGAATCTTTTGAAAGAATCAAACAGGAAATAACATCACCTACATTTCTAGTAAATTATCAAATGGATTTATCTATTAGATCAGTATGTGACATGTCAATCATAGGTTTAGATGTAGTGTTATCTCATGCAATATCAGATGGAACAGAAAAAAAAACATGCATTCTCTTCTAGAGTATTGAGGCTGTCAGAAACGAATTACTTTCAAATAGAAAAGTAGAGTATAGTATTAGTGTATGGAGTTGGAAAAATTCATCTGTATCATTATGGTAGGAAAAAGTTCACACTAGTTACAAACCATAAACCCTTATTGGCCATATTGGGTACAAAAGCAAGTAAAAGTACATTAGTAGCTGCTAGACTACTATATTGGGCAAATGTGTTAATTGCATACCACTATGATATAGAGTACCCATATACATTAAAGATGGGTAATGCAGATTCTTTACCTTAATTTCCAGTAGCCAAAACTCTAGAAGAGTATGATGACAGCATTCTTTTAGTTTCAGTGTATGTCATGCTAAATGTACAAAGAAAGACTGGTACTTGCTAAGGTACTACATAGTTTAATCACAAGTAGGGACATATGTGGAATAGAAGAAAATTATAAACCATATGACTATATTTGGGTTAAGTAGAGCGTAACATACGATTGTATCATGTAAGGGTAAAAAATAGTTATTCCTAGTTCAATGAGGAATATAATTTTGTCTGAAATACATTCTGATCCCCATGGCATTATCGGATCAAAGTCTCTTAAATGAGCTGTGTTAAGCAACAGAAAAATCCCCAGTTTGCTAAATTGCACCCGTAGAAGTTTCCCAGGTGTCCATGGCAAAGAATTCACACAGATTTTGCTCGTCCTTATTTAGGATATTTATTCTTGATAGTTGTGGACGCTTAAAGTAAATGGCCAGAAGTGATTCCAATGAAGACAACATGTTATGCAATTGTAGAAGAATTTATGAAAAAAAAATTTAACACTTGGAACTCGAGAAAGAATTATAACAGATAAAGGTCCACAATTTACCTAACAAGATTTTAAAGAGTTTTGTAATATAAATAGTATCAAACAAGCATTTTCCGCAACATATCATCCTTCAACAAATGGAAAAGCTGAAAGGCATAACATGAATTGCAGTAAAGTAAATTCTCGTAACATATATCAAATTATCTCTGAATATCTCAAATTATTCCATGAGTATTGCAGTGTCATATTTTCATTGAACCTCAATTTGATGATAGAGTAAAACCCAAATGTTCCCATGTATCAAAAGCTCTTATTGTCATATAGAACAATACCACACGGGACAACAAGGGAGACACCATCAAATTTGTTGAGGGGGAGGTGGATTAGATTTCCTGTACCTAAGTTTGTAAAGTGATTTAGAAGAAAAATGTGTAAAAACCTTCCATATGTTTAACATTTTCCAATTTATCAAATATCATAATAAAATCATACATTACCTAATGCTAGGCTCAAACATGGGAGATACTGCACTGTAATTGTTCAGTGCCACTTTTCTCTTGGTAAGGGTAGAAGAGACTCTTTAGCGATGGTAAGCAGCTCTTCTAGGAGAAGGACACTCCAAAATCAAACCACTGTTCTCTAGTCTTGGGTAGTGCCATAGCCTCTGTACCATGGCCTTTCACTGTCTTGGGTTAGAGTTCTCTTGCTTGAGGGTACACTCGAGCACACTCTCCTATCTTATTTATCTTCCTCTTGTTTTGTTAAAGTTTTTATAGTTTATATAGGAGATATTTATTGTTGTTACTCTTCTTAGAATATTTTATTTTCCTTTTTTCCTTTCCGCACTGAGCTATTTTCCCTGTTGGAGCCCCTGGGCTTATAGCATACTGCTTTTCCAACTAGGGTTGTAGCTTAGTAAGTAATAATAATAATAATAATAATAATACGCCTTGGCAATCAAAGGAGGTATGGAAAAATCCTGAAAATTTGAATACCGCTGGCACTTTCAGGCGTTATTCATGCACATATTTTTCGATATGCAGGACACCGTGGCATACCCGACTCATAATGCAGAGTAAGCAGCCAGGGTAGATGCTCACCACAGGGATTGTATCATGGTGGGCAAGTTCTGACATCTCAATTGGTGCGGCACACTAAGGTAATGATCTTTGTGTACGCAATATATATGCGATATGAATCGTGGCATACGTGATCCATGGGACTCCCATATATAAGCAGTTCTCTACCACTCCACTCAAGCATTATATATCGTAAAAACAAAAGTTTATTTCCACTCAAGTGTTATACATCCTTTGTTACGATGTTTAGGCTTTGTATTTTATTTGGAATGTGACAAAATATTCTCTCTCTCTCTCTCTCTCTCTCTCTCTCTCTCTCTCTCTCTCTCTCTCTCTCTCTCTCTCTCTCTCTCTCTCTCAAATTATAACTGCATATGAGTATTTAACCAACTCTATTTCTTATTTTTTCTATGATATCCATCTACTCTCTCTCTCTCTCTCTCTCTCTCTCTCTCTCTCTCTCTCTCTCTCTCTCTCTCTCTCTCTTTATACACCAGCGCTGAACGAATGCGCAGTGATGCATGTTCCCACATCTTCCATAGAAAGGTATATTGCATTTATAGTTTTCAGAGGCGATTAGGATAGCAGTACCAGCGGAACAAAACACAAGTAATGCGATGTGTTATCTCCTTGCACGCGTTCTACCGCAGGTGCCCGACCATCGCACAATAGACAAAAAAATTAAGCAGGTTTCATTCTGTCCGCCAGTGTTGTGATGATGTGTGGCAACCCGGGATGTATCACACAACTGACGACTCTCATCTAGGTCCGTGGGATTTAGTGCGAAACGCACCTGGGATGAATGGGGATGTAAGGCAATATACTCAAAATTTAGCTAAAATCCACAACTCACCGCTTCACCATGGCTGTATCCCAGAGGTGTCACCTTAAAATGAGAGAAGTGGGTACTAGAATAGATTGTAAGAGGGATAGAAAATTTACATTGTGATGTTAAAGTTGTTGGAAATGTTGTAAAATGTCATGTTGATCAAATACTGCCGTTAGATAAAAATCCATTAGATCATTCAATTCTTAGAGATTGAAAATCTTTAGAAGCAGTTAGATCGAATGAACCGATTGTTAACTAAGATGTTCATACACGAAATGCTGATTCAGAGTTGGTTTATGCACCAGCACAGAAAGAAGTAAGAGTACTTCCCAATAGGGTAAATACAGGAAAACACCTAATACATTAGGTTAGAAAACTTTTTTTTTAAATGTTAAGTTAAGGGGGAGGAGACTGTTATGTAATATGTGTAATTTGTATTGTAATACCATAAGCGTTACATACATTGAAAGTAATTCTTTATCATATTGTACAGATAGAACATGTTTAGACTTTGATTATAAGTGTTATAGCATATGTTACAAAGTATTGAATCCTGTTTGAATTACCTCAAATATAGAATATCATTCTTCTTAATCTTATACTACATCGAAGACTAAAATCTTTTGTAGTAATGCTCATTTGTTATTTACGTACTATGTACTGTTTACATGACACCATTCCGAGCAGAAGCATTAAATAGCTTCCTACTAGCAATAGTATTGATGTAATTTATAGAAATAAAAAGATTTTATAACACAACGAACTACCTTATTTGCAAAAAGATTCGGCAGCGTGTGATGATATTCAGGAGCCTGACAAAGCACCCAGCCCCCAAAAATACCCAATCTCTTCTTCTTTTCTAGGGGTCTTGCCGTAAGGTCCTATATTAACAGACTTAAAAAAAAAAAGACCATAAACCATAACCCATAAACCGTAGACTTTTTAACAGTAAAAGTTTCTCAGCAAAAGTCTCAGGGTCCCGTTAAGTATAGGAGGTGGAGCGACGGGCGTACCCTTTCCTAAAAGGGTTAGGGACACGAAAACTGTAAAATAAAAGGTAAGCGTATCTCAGGAACTATACAGAGTTGAGAGGTCTTCTTGATCTCGTTGGAAAGGTCTCAAGGTCCTGAGACGTATAGGGGTGTGATGATGGGCATACCCCTCCCTATAAGGGGTAGGGATGCTAAAACCGTAAATTATAGGGTATGGGTATCTCAGCAACCACATGGAGTTGAGAGGTGTTCTTGAGCTCATTGGAAAGGTTGCAAGGCCCTAAGTGTGGTGATGCAAGAGATTAGTACACTTCACCAAGGTATAAGGACAGGACACGAAAATAAGGAGTATGCTGCCTATCTCAGGAACCACAAACAATTAAGAGGTGTTCAGCGTTTTGAGTGACATACACCACACTAATAAACTAATACGCTTTGCAGGTAAGAACTAGAGCAGATTAGTTGGAAAAACTATATGAAGAGAGAAACCTAAAAGCTAAGCTAGTCGAAGATATCTCAGAAGGTGTCATCAGGATATAGTCAGGTTTGTTGTTTGAGCTGGGCATGTCCTTAATGCACGACTGAACCTTGCGACACTGAAATCAGGCAAATGTATTTTTGCTGGCAAAGGGGGAAGGGAGAATCAATGTGGCAGCATAGACAGAT